>NC_068989.1:61416155-61429392 GCF_001194135.2 Octopus bimaculoides
ATATATATATATATATTTATATATATATGTATGTATGTATGTGTGTATGTGTGTGTGTGTGTGTCTGTCTGTGTATTCTGCAGGAGTATTGTTACTTTCGGTAACTTTTCGTGCTATTTCTAAATTGTTTATCTTGTTTGACCATTACCTCAGTGATATTCCCTACATCACCAGCGCAACCAGACGAGGAGTATCACGGAATTTAAATATGCCAGAACGTCACTCGAATTGTTACAACTATATTAAGCCATTGTTACTTCGACTTCGTTCCCCGCGTGCTACCTCGGCAATATCTCCCGTCTAA
Source organism: Octopus bimaculoides (assembly GCF_001194135.2). NCBI lineage: Eukaryota > Metazoa > Mollusca > Cephalopoda > Octopoda > Octopodidae > Octopus > Octopus bimaculoides. The sequence goes on from NC_068989.1 coordinate 61,416,460, forward strand.
CTCGTCACTACTTCTTTCATCGTCCATGTTGCGCTCAACTCCCTACGCGCTGCTTTATAGCCAACTTCTTTTGTATCCAGGACACTTGCTAGTGTTCCCTTCCTGCTCACAGCTAGATGATGGTGTTAATTTTCGACATTTTAACCAGAATTATAGCAACATCAATCACATTGATCTCGCAAGAACGGTGACTCTTCATTCCCCCAGATTAAACATATAGATTGGTGATATCTGTTATTATTCAGGTTTACATAGATGATGTTGTCAGCTTATTGGAATCTGCTTTCCTTTTCCAGTGGAAACCAGAAAACATTTAAGACATTATTAACAAAAATTCCACGTACTCGAAGCAGTTACATGCACAAAGGAAAGAAATCTAAACTGTTTACATGAAATAAAGTTATAAACCTAACTAACAGCTGTTACTGTGATTAAGAGCCACGACTTGTACACTGTAAGTTTACTACTACTCTGAAAATACGTTATGATCATTGTTATTTCTCACATAACCAATTAAAGAACATGTTTGAAACTTCTTTCTCTCTTCCTGGCAAAACTCTCCAGGTTAGTGAATTTCAAAGAAAAGGCTTCGCTAAATAATAAGAGTCCGATGATATTACTTTGAAAAATAAAACAAATGCTTAATTTACACCAATCTCCACAAAATGGAAGAAATGTTTGATAAATGAAATAAATTTTTACCCTGGCCTGGTATTATGTTTTAGGTGTATATTTATGTTATTTATAAGTATTATCTTTATTCGATTCATAATATTTAATGTGTTTTTCTCTTGTTTATCTTTCGTGCATTGTTTGAGCTTTTGGTTTCATTTCTAAATAAAACTCGAATTTCACCAATTAATCTTTCAGTCGAATTTAATTAAAATGATATTAGATTTTTATCTGTTGGTCGATTGAATGCCAAAACAAAAAATAATTCCTCTTGAAATAGCATTCTTCCTTCGGTTAACAAGCAGAAATTCTTTAATATAGCATTTTTTCTAAAAAAGGAAAGCTGCGCAAATACTTTATAAATGATTGATAGCCCTTTACTGGAAAAATAATACGGTGCAATTGGTCTTTCCAGTGACAGGTGAAGCATTGCAACTAGCCTTGGAATTTCCAAATCGCAAGAGTAATTGTCCAATGTGAGAACTTGAATAAGTTTAACATATATCAAGGACTCGCAAAAAAGAAATTGAAATTAAAATCTGCTTGGTGATATGTAATTGAATTTCCATCTTCTACCATGAAATATTGTTCTCCAACCGATACGAACAGCTGGAACAATTCCATTAAAAAATTTGTGAGAAACAAATAGAGTTTCAATATCATTTTGAATTTAAACACAGTGGGGTAACAATGAGTTATAAAATATTCTTTTCTATAAAATCTGTTAAGAAAGTTATTATTATGGAAATAGCGAATATATGTTACTCTACATATTACAAAATAGTACATATACATGTACATTTAAAACTAAATATTATCGAGTGTCTTGAACCAGAAGTGGTTAGGTTTATTAAATACAGAATTAAGTATGTTCAATATTAAAGTGTTATTGATTCGTATATTAATATATTCGAAGCATTAAATGATGCGTTATTTGATTAGTATCTGTAGACAGAAAATATTGTTTTCACTGACATTTTCATATATATTGTGACGGATATCATAGCAAAACTACTGAACTGGTCGGTGACTAATCTGAAGAGTAAGAAAACGTATGATGTGATAACCAAACAATTATTTTCATCCAGTTGTATGGAAGTAGTTTAGTACGTACAGCAGAGTCTAATACAGATTGGATTCGTTATCACACAGGCTGAAGGCTAATGCAGTTGCTACTGAAAGTTCATAGAAACAAACGACTGAAAAATGTATTCATTGAAGATACTGGCCAGTAAACATCAGAATTAATATACTTATCTTTGAATAGAATATTGCCTAGGTCACTTTTTGTAGTCGTACTGCTAAACAAGTAGGACAATCCCACAGAAGGAGTCAGTGAAGTGGTGAAATAAGATCTGTTTTCAGAATGCTCCATAAATTCATGATATGAATGTCCATGGCTTACACTATAAATTGTAAATGTAGATCTATCTGGACGTCTGTAGGGATTGTATGTATAGTGCTACCTAGATGTTATGCAGGTTCGCTTTTGGCGATGACAATGTCTTTGTGTCTTATATATCATATTAATGTATTTGAAAATAGTCTAGGTGGTGTGATGATATGGTGTAAACTCACGCCCAGATAATGTGAAGAGCGCTGCATTTTTTCTTTCGTACTTTCTACATAGAGAATTTAATAATTTTTGGCTTGGCGAAAAGTAGTATCTGTATGCTTTTGTTGATGACTTCTGTTTCACATATATTGCTCTTGTGAGTATTTTAAGTGCGTTTGTCAACTTTTATTTTATCGACCACTTGTGACGTGAACATATTGCGCGGTACTTCAATTTTGTTAATGTGTATGAGTTTGAAGTCTTTGAATGATGCTTATAATACGGAGATTCACTGTTTGGTCTCTTATTTTTGGTAACCCTAATGTGTTTGATTTCTGTTTACCTTAGTCCTGCCGAGGTTACTTTACTCTTTTGTCTTATCCAATTTCAAAATTAATATCTATCACTATCTTTTCTCTATGCCACATATATACACGCATACACACGCTTACATCCCTGAACACTTGTGTGAAAAAGTATGAACATTTTTGTTCTGCAAGAGAGCGTCAGAGATGAAGCTAAATTAAGATTTATAGCTAAATTAAGATTTATAGCTAAATTAGTCATGTCTATCCATCCCTTATTTTACAAATCACCTTATAAGTAGCTACGTATTGAAACAACAAAAAGTAAGCTATTAAAATGCCTTTAACTGTTATATTTCTGAGGTCGAAAATAAATTGGCACAGAATGGAATAACCATTACACCGCGTCATATATTATAAATTACACTTTTTTACCATTTACAGAGTGGGGATTTATTACAATGCGAAAAGTGGAGGGGAATTACCTTGCTTTCCATTCCAAGCCAAGTCCTTAGAAGAATCATCCTGGAGCGATTTAAAGATACCATTGACAAGCAACTCAGAGATGAGCAGGCAAGTTTCAGAAAGGAGAGATCATGCACGGACCAGACTGCGACGCTCAGAGTCATCGTGAAGCAGACAATGGAATGGCAAACGTCATACTATGTGTACTTCGTCGACTTTGAAAAAGCATTTGACAGCGTAAACAGGCAGACAATCTGTGACATCTTACGACATTGTGGTGTGCCAGAGAAAATCTTGGGCATTATTCGATTACTCTACGAGATGTTTTCTTGACGGGTCATCCATGCTGGGTCGGAGGAATTCAGGGTCAGCACAGGAGCCAGGCAGAGCTGTTTGTTGTCACCGCTCCTGTTCCTCGTCGTCCTGGACTGGGTCACCAGGACGGCCTACGCTACCTCCGGGAAAGGTATTCAGTGGACACTGATGAATGAGCTGGAGGACTTGGACTACGCAGATGATTTCCCGCTACTGTCACACCGCTTTCAAGATATGCAAGGTAAGGTAGACCAGCTGAGAGAAAGTTCACGGGGAGTGGGCTTGAGGATCAGCCAGGAAAAAACAAAAGTGCTGCCTATCAACAACAAGCAGGAAGAGCCAATCATAATTAAGGGGGCATCCGTGGAGGATGTTAGTGAGTTTGTCTATCTTGGCAGCAACATCAGCAAATCAGGCTTGGCAAGCCTTCGCTATTCTTCGGCCGTTATGGAAGTCCACTGCCATCTCAACTCAAACTAAACTCTGCTTATTTAGTTCAAACGTAAACTCTTTGCTTTTGTATGGCTCCGAAACATGGAGAGCCATTTGCAAAAACTACAAGAAGATCCAGACGGGATTTATGCGTGTGTATGTATGTATGCATATATATATATATATATATATATATATATATATATGCAATATATATGTATGTATCATATATCTGCGTACACACGCATTTGCATTTATGGAAAATATACATTTATATAGACACACGCACACACACACGCACCCACACACACACGCACCCACACACACATTTATAAAGAATAGTTTTTTTATAATTTTAAGCCTAATAACTTGCTTTAATAACAAGACATTATACTAGAGGTATTCGTTTTTAGAAGCCAATGCTCTCTCATATACACATCCTTACTTAATCAATTTCCTATTTCCAATTGCGCAGAGTCTGCTTTCGTATATCATTGCTTTTTGCATTCAGCAAAATATAACGTATCAAATAACGAAAGCAAATGTATTAACGGTGAATATTTTATGCATTTGAGACATTTTAACATCCTAATATATAGATTAGTAGCAATTAGTGGTATTCCACTGAGAACTAATAGATTTTGTCACTTTTTCTGATTTCACCTAACGTGGGATTGATATCAATAATTTCATTTATCCACATCCATATATTCATTAAGACACCGAGTTATCAGCTATATTAGTATCTTAACTTACACAAATGTTCATATATAAATTTTCATCTATACTTTTTCCGTGGTTTATATCTAAAGCAATCTACTTTCAAATAATTATCAACGAATATGGCCGTATTTATGATCGCCTGCAGTAATATATTATCCTCTGTCGTTATCTCAACTCTATTTATATCAGATACATTCAACTTATCACACTGTAGTTATTAATTCAACGTTTCATATTTGTACAAATGGTCATTAATAGGAATTTCATTTCATTGGAACTGTTCAAGTTGACATAGTAGTTTTGTGATCGATAGAGTCTTTATAGACGTTTGGCCTTTGATTCTGACCGATATATATATACAACACAATGGAATGTATGCATTATCTCTTACACTTTCCTAATATTGTGCATTTAAAGTTTGTATTCTCTAGATTTCAATATTTTCCTCTAGAAATATATTGCTAAGATTTTGTCCTGATCAGTATATAGATTTCTCTTTCACATAGAGATTAGGTATACAGTTTAGTATGATGTGTGTCAACATTCATCTTCCCAGCTTTATTGAATATTGGTCTCAAAGGAGATTAATTTTTAAACTGACCTAAACTGACTTTATACCGCTTGGCTGTTATTAATTCACTCTCTCACTTGTTACATTTACTAATATATTCAAATTGCTATGCTTCTAAGTGTTGATGCATATTGATGATTTATTTCGTATTGTGTCTTTTGATGCACTATGGAGACGTTACATACCCTTTAGACAAAACATTTTACTAAGCGTTTTGCAGAATGTGTGTTTATAATGAATATATGCAGTTTAATGTACATTTTTTCTGTTCGTCTGCCTCATTGTCTGTCTCTGTGTATGTATATACACAACACACGCGCGCGCACACGCACACACACACACGCTCACACACACATATATATAGACTCACATACACACATACACACGCGTATATGTAAGGGTGTATTGTATAGGCTTTCGTGGTGTTCTACCTTCGTAACCATATCATGTGTCCTAAATTGCTAAAAAAAAAGATTTGGACAAAGCACTAGTTTCCCTAGGAATAAGTAACTGGTTTAAGGCTACAAGAAATAGGCTGCACCTAAAGCTACGTTCATCTGGCGAGGTAAAATAAAGACAGTCCATTGCGTATGAGACATCACTCTCTCAGATCACAGTAACTTGAGCATCATAACAAGCGGATGAACAAAATAAATATCAAAGTTCTGATATGACAGCTAAATGTGTAGGACAGCTAAATGTGTCGCATAAAGGTATGACAGCTAAATGAGTGTCACATAAAGACAATATTTAGATGTAAAAGAACTTGTCATCAGGGTTGATGTAACAGATTGCAAAAATTGGACTATAAACAGCATTTTAATATATTAAACAGCGTATTAATATAACGGAAAAGTAATGGAGTTCCCTTTTCCCAGATCCCAGTAACTAATTCCTGGTACCAACTAACCGGGAAAAAAGCTAACGCGTACTTGAGTTGTTCACGAGATGATGATGGTAATAAAAACGATAACTGTACATCACTGACATTTAGCGTTGATCTGAAAACTAGGAATAGGAAGTTGGCCTACAAATTTTGAAAACAACAAGTTTGAATTAGCCAGTAAACTGTCACTACCTTAAGCAATAAATAAGAATATATGAGTATTGAAATGGTATGATCTAAACCTATATGTACAAATTATATTAGACTTGTACGAAAAAATCACTCAACGTTTCATTTAATCGAAAAACGCAATAGGAAAGTATTGGGAAATACATTGTATATTGTTAACTACATAGTCGGAAGATTAATCTGATACTTGAAAATCTGAAATACATTGATAATGGTGACACTGAAAATTCCTTCCGTATCAACATCATTTAGAATAGTTACTGGGGCCTGGGAACGACGCACACCAACAATCCCAAACTGTAATAACCCATACGAAAACTAAATAAACCACAATTTTTTTCCGCAAAGAAAACCGTGGCAATTTGGTATAAGAGACAATAATTATGGGGTGATTACTTTACCCAAAGTTCGTAGTTGTCGCTAATGCTCTGTTCCTGCTACAGTCGACAATGTTATACATGGAGACGAGATAGTTGGAAATCATAAAATATCAGCTTGGTTATACACTGATAAAACAATATTTTGAAGACCATGGAACTTGCAAAAACAGGCCCTTCAGCAGAGTCTATATCTGAGAGATGAGTAACAAATCAAGGCTAAGAAAATGAGAATAGTTGAATAGGATAGTAATTAACTATAATTTTGTTTATAATAGATAATACAAACATAATTATATTGTGGAAAAACGAAACTAGATAACTGCACAATGGAAATGAAATAGACGAACCATTTAATTGAGGAGATATTTAGAGAAAACTGCAACACAAATAAACAGATGAATGAAAGAAAGAGTGAAAATAGCTCCATAATTAAATACACCAAATCTTAATGTAGAGAAAAACATAATTGTTTAGAACATCAATACCTCAATTCCCTGTCCTCATCTTGTTTGTTGTTAACACAACGTTTTAGCTGATATACCCTCCAGCCTTTATCAGGTGTCTTGAGGAAATTTCGAACCTGGGTTCTCATTCCTAAGGTATTTTTTGATGTAATTATTATTATTATTAGTAGTAGTAGTTGTTGTAGTTGTAGTAGTATTTAGGTCACTGCCTGGAATCAAACTCGGAATCTTGGGGTTACTAGCCCGCGTTCTTAACCACTACGCCATATGCCCGTGGGCAATTATGGAGTGAATTTTAGGGCTTATAAATCAAATATTTTCATACCCCTCCTTGATACCGGTTCCCATATGGTATTCATATCTGCACTCGGTCTGCTTAGGAGGTTGTTGTCTCCTAGCATATGTGCTGCTTCTTTGACTTTTCGTATTTTCCAGTGGTGTTCTCTGTCTATTGTTTTAACTTCATCCCACAGGGGAGATGGTCTCCATTTTTCCATACATGATCAGCTATACTCGATTTTCAATATCCCCTCGTGTCACAACTTTGCGATGTTAGTCTACTCTTATTTTGAGGGGAGGCATGTTTCGCTTTTCTATAACCTACCACAGCTGCATGGGACGGAGTACAAGGAGTCCTTGGTCATATTCTCTTCTAGTGGTGCTTTTACTCGAAGGAGATATTTGCGAAGTGTTGTATTACTCCTGAGGTCATATGGGCCGCATATCTTTTGTATCTTTCGGAGAGGCCTTTGACATAGGGTAGACAGACTGTGAACCGTATATTGATTTCATCCTCTCTTTTCTTCATAATTGGAGTGGTTAGTGTGTCTTATGGGTAGTTGTTGCTTAATAGATTGTTACTGAGCCCGATGATTTCTTTGTGGTGGGTATCACGACCGCTACTTATATTCTTTGCTCGAAGTTTTAGGAACTGAGCAACCCCTCTCTTTACACAGTATGGATGGTTGGAATTGAATTGGGTTCAGATATAATTAGCATATGGGAACCGGTATTAAGGAAGGGTATGAAAATATTAGATTTATAAGCCCTAAAAGTCATTCCATAATTGCCCACGGGCATGTGACGTAGTGGTTAAGAGCGCGGGCTACAAACACCAAGATTCCGAGTTCGATTCCAGGCAGCGAACTGAATAATAATAATAATAATAATAATAATAAATACAACAACAAGAACACCATCGACAAATACCTTTGGAATGAGAACCCAGGTTGGAAATTTCCCCAAGACACCTAATGAATGTTGGAGGCTATATCAACCGAAACATTGTATTAACAACAAACAAGATGAGGACAAATATCCGTGAAATGTAGTAATGAAACTAATCGAAAAATACCTATTAATCGGGACAAATAGCAAGTAAATGGCTTAAATATATACAAGAACATAGCAATGATGAAAACAGAACATTTTTTTTTCCATTTTCAAAGTTACAAATGGAAAGAAGTCAATGGAAAGTGGAAAAATGACTGCATCAGGTGAAATATTAAAAGAAGCATAAAGTAACTTAAATGGACTCATGCAAGATTTAATAACAATTTATACAATGCAATATGTGAGAGCAGATATGTAACCACTGACGAAAGGCAAACTATTATCTTTACATTATCAAAGATTTAAAAATTCTCAAAACTGGAAACATAAACATATTTTACCACTAAGACTGATATAACAAAAAAAAAATTACAGCAAAATAAACGATAAAACTAATAAAATATAGAATAATTTACATCAGGAATTTTAAATTGTGAAGCAATTTTAAAGTTAAGAATATATATATTAAAAAATGGATATGAATTAATATTCTTATATATAATCTATCGACTTGACGCAGCGAATCATGCGAAAATATCAGAGATTTTATTAAATATTGTACTGTTTTATAAGATCTCCAAAAACAGAAAAACATAAGAGATTGTGGAACAAGACAGTGCTGAATGATAAGAAACCTTTTTATTTGAAACTAAGTAAGGATTCATGCAAAAGTATACATATTCTAACCTGCTTAATCTACACAATGACATCACCGGAGATGTACCAGTAGAAATTATGAACTTAAGAAAGACAATTGCAGCTAAATTTCAACGGAGATGATCTAAAATTTAACTACAGCAAATGATAAATTTATATCATTAAGAGTGGAGATCAAAGGAAAATAACATATGATTATAAGTAAAAAAAAAAAAACAAAAAAAAACAGCACCTATACAGAAATGCTTCAATGGAGAGGAAATCAATTGAATAGACAGCCCCAAAATGTGATTGGAAAATATACAATCAGAAGTACAGAAGTGTAAAGCAGACATGGAACGAAGTATTAAGGTAGCTAAAAAGCTTGTTATTTTGCGCATTATCAAGACTGAAGCTGGAACATATTAATATTTGCAAATATGTTATCAAAAACATTTTCAGATTTTAAATTGTGCAGATAAAGACTTTTGAGAATATAACCGACAAAATACAAACTAATGGACTATTTAGCATAGGAAAGAAAGAAAATATTTACTTGACTTAAAATGACTTTTAAGTTAGTTATGGCCTAAACCAATCTCTTGCCAAAATACTTCGCTAAGTTATCATCAGAGAGACAAAACCATGAACGACATAGATACATTACTACTATTCCCACTACACGATAAATAACCAACTGAGAAATATTAAATAACTTCAGATAGGATACAAAAAAAGACTTACCTGCGCTGTCAATATATGACAAAAGGAATGTTACAGCAAAAGAGGAAATTCAAAAGCTAAGTTTCCCGTTATTAAAATGCTATGAATATATAGAGACAGCATGAGAAATAAGATTTTGACCGATGGTTCTTAGAGTATCGAGAGCAGGTGACACTTTATGTTGATGTAATAGAAATAGACTATTAAATGCATAGAGAAAAAGGTAGCAAAACAGGAAAGTGGATAGTATACATTTGATTTTGAGTCATCTTGGTTCCAAATATTAGTTCCAATTATTTTTTGATACTACGGACATGCACACTCACATTACTATTTTAGGTATTTTGTTTTTTGTATCACGCATCAAGATATAAAAGTTAAGTTGGTACCTGTTATCCCAAATGTGTTTGTATCAACACTAATATATATGCGCTCGTGTGAGTGCGTGTATTGATATATACATGCCTGTATATAAATGTGTACAAATTCTTCGTTGACCACATGGATATGTTCAAGGGGTTCAATTATGTATCATGCCAAAATGAGTAGCTTTCTAGTGGAAGTGATGACGTAGCCCTTAGGAATAAATTCGGCTGAGATGCAGGAGAAGGCAGTCTTCAAGTAAAACCAGAGTACCTAAAGCCTCCTTGAGTCTTCCACAGGGACTCGTAGAATTCCAATCGCAAATATATTGCATCCTGTCCCACATGCACAGACATGGACGCAATAGCCCCAGTCAGCAGAGGTATAAACAACAGTGTTTAGATAAGTATGAGCAACACATCTTCAGCAATATTACTAGGACAGATGTACACTAGTGGCGAACGGCTAAATCCGTTATGTCGCAAATAATTTTAAATAGACATTTAAAATTATTGTTTGGTTTTTACAACGGAAAAAAATATAGGAGCGTGCTACATTTTATCGACAGACCAGGGGTAATCTTTCTGGGTCAATTCATTTGGAGCGAGTGCGCGTTTTCTGTACTACAGCAATCTTATTTTTGCTAGCACTATCATCCTTAAACTTGAAATTTTCTTTTTATACTGAACATGTAAACGCACTTCAAAATAGTTGAATGCATGTTGCAATATTTAGCTTTCCTATATGAAAAAAAATAATACATAAAATTTCGGAGATATTACTGAAGTAAAAACATTTGCCATAAATTAGATACTCGAAACACACATCTTTCTTTAGATAATATCAGAACTATGTGTGAAACTGATAGCCACGCATACCTTGCACACCTTTCCAAAAGTATCGTGTATGCCTACGTGGCACCCGACTACAACACTTGCCATGGTAGTAATTCAAAATTAAAAGAAATTAAAAAAAAAAGTCTAAATAAAAGATAAAGGAGAAACGTTAATATTATGAGGACCATACATTACTTTTTAACGTAATAAAGAATATTTTCTTCAGAAAACCAAATTTGGATTCATAAATCCACGAACATGTAAGTTAAGCAGATTCCATAATGTATATACGTGTCTGTAAAGATGTAAGCACGTATGCTTGTGTGTATTTATGCAAATAAAATTTCAAGCGCTACACTATGAATCATGTAACAATATACAATATAAATGAATTGCGATGAAAGGATTTGCAATACACGACCAAGAAATCTTGTGTGTTCTGGGAAATATGTACAACGTCTTATGCGCAATTTATGAAAATAATACAAATAAACGAAATCACATTATTAAAGACGTATTCTCTGTGATACAATTCTTTTCAATAGGTATAGATATGAACTATTTTACTTAGAAGACGTCTACTGGACATGATTAAAATCAAAATATCTACACAAAGGATGTAGCAGACTTTCCATGGGTAGTTGTTGAAATTTTGAAGCCACTAACCTTTAACTAAAGAGATGAGAGATAAGTAATTATCTCTTCGTGTAAATTCAGCAGCTCTGTGTCAAAAGCACTGCCGCTATACAGAAATGAAAACGGAATATTGCAGCAAGAGGGATTCCGTTTGTATGAGGAAAAGCTCTTTCTAAAGCACAGCCTTTATATCAGGATGAAAATAAATCATTGCAACCACACGAGTTACGTTTCGAAGATGTGAGGCCTAAGACGTTCTAGATCGAACATTAAAGAATTTGTCACGTATGGATATTAATACTTGCAAAACATCTGTCCGACTGCGAATAATATCTGTTGATAGAAAATTTAAGCAGGAATTGCAGGTGATTCGTGAAAGACAAGCATATAGTCGTGAAAGACAAACACATAATACTCAAATATGAGCCTGTGGACCAAATACACTTATATGTGTGCATATATATGTAGAGAAAGAAAGGGATATAGAAATAGAGAGGAATGTGTTAAGTTGACAGGCATTGATCATAAATATGATTTCTAACATCAAGAGAAGTAATTTTACCCGAGAATATACCATGATTAAAGTGAACAAATACTATTGCAGATGTCTTTGTGAAACAAACTGAGATGAAAAAGCGGGATATATCTGAAGCGCGAACGAGTGGTTATGAGTGCGCGTGCGTATTTGCATGTGTACGCGTCCGAGCACACACACACATGCAAACAAATGCACACACATACACACACACACATTTTATGTCAAAGAATCACAATATCGACCAGACTATCTGACATTGCTACATATGGCTGGTTACAATGTGTTAATCATTGATTTTTATCTTTGGAGTGACGCCTTCCAGCTGGCTCGGCGAGCAGGCCAACATTATCCCTAAACGTAAGTCTATTCCGTCAAAGGATAACTCTTTCAGGTTATGTAGACTGTAAAAACGTGAAATGAAGTATTTTGTTGAAGAACGCATTGCTCCACACTGTCCAGGAATCGAACACATGATGTAGCGATCGCATATCAACAGCGTAATCACTACGCCACACACATTCACACACACACACACACACACATACACACACACACACACACACACACACACACAACTCTCCAATCTTATTTTAATTGTTTAATACTACACATATGGGCCTGCATACGTGTACGTGTGCGGATGTATGTGCATATGTATATGCATATAGATATATATGTGTGTGTGCGCGTGAGTGCATGTACGTGTGTCTACGTGTGCATATGTGCGTGTATATGTTCGCACGTGTATGCGTATATGCCTGTATTTACGGGTATGCGTGTGTGTGCATATATATATATTTATAAATATATGTGTGTGCAAGTGTATATCTATGATTGTATGTGCGCTGATGGGTGTATATGTATGTGCATGTATATATATATATATATATATATATATATATATATATATAT
>NC_068989.1:61429458-61438369 GCF_001194135.2 Octopus bimaculoides
TATATATATATATATATATATATATATATATATATATATATATGAATGGATGTGTACAGGTTTAGATACACAAGTACATATTATAAGGCCTATATAATAATGCATACACTCATATATATGTACATGTATGCGTGCGTATATCAATATACACTTTCTTCCTTTCTCTCTGATTCCTCTGCCCACACTATCACCTTTGCCAATAGAATAAACAGTTTCTATAGAAATAAACGATTTCTATAGAAACTTGACCATTCTTAGTAATCTTCCATTTCGTTTTGTGGTTTACTACTCACCTTAGAAAACCCCTCCCTCTTATACCTTTTTCTGTACCCATCCCTTAAACCTATTATAACATATCACCCACCTCACACACTTCACACATATTCATTGCGTACATTCTTATCTCTTCGTACCCCACCCCTACTCCTCTCCCATCCCCAATCTTATGTCTTGACCACCAAGCAACACTCTTTTTTTCCTTTTTTTCTTTCATATTTTCCCCTTTATTACACTTGTTTTCCTTTTCTCTCCCTCTTTCGTTCCTTCTCTTCTCAACTTTTCCCTTGACCTCCCTCTTCACTTTAACACACACACCTCTACTCCCCTCTCTATCAACTTATACCTCTACTACTTTCTCAAATGTTCATTCACTCCATAAAACCCCTGTGAATGAACGGTATATGGAATCTACGTCTCCACACTTTCCATTTTTGATGACAAAATATGTACACCTATTGGCATTTACATAGCACGGACAGGAAGCATTTCTACACAACGCTTTCCTTGGATAATGGAAGTGCAACTATAACATACTTATACATTTTTATTTTTATTTCTACTTTCATTCACCTATTTCTTTACATACTCCTTATTCGCTTCCTTTTCCAAAATAACTCCTATATTGAACTCTAATATTTCCCTTCTATTTAACCATTTCACATCGTTTCTAATGAAGAAATATCCCTAATATCCCAGAAACAGCTGTAAGACTAACTTCCTCTTTATAAATGTCTATAAATGTCCTGAAAACTCCACACAGTCTTAGCTTTGTTGTGTTATTTTATTTAACACACACATATGTGTGTGTTTGTGTGTATGTATTTGTGTGTGTGCGTGTGTGTGTATGTATGCATAAACAAAACAAAAAATGGAACAAGAACGTAACACGACAAATAACATTCGGACAGTTAAACGATACAAAAAAGAACAAGAAAAAACAAGGACGGGTCATTGGAGCTGTCAATCTTCAGTCCAATAACAGATCGTCTTTGCAATTTCGGCAGGTTACGCTCGAGACTGCATTTATCTGGCCGGCTAGATTCGGAAGCCGTTTTGAGAATGTGAGGGAAGCTGAGAGTGTTATCTCCCAGGCCATAATCTTTATGATATCCTTTGGACATTTTAAAAATAATCTTATTTTTGGATGGGATATTCTGTTTTCTCTTCCGTTTATACAAGATCTGAAATTTAGCCCGAATATCCTCTATGTATGTATGTACGTATGTATGTATGTATGTATGTATGTATGTATGTATGTAAATATGTATGTATGCATGCATGAATGCATGTGTGTATGCATGTATGTACTTACGTACCTATGTATGTATGCATTTGAGCGAGTGTTCTTTTAACATTCCTCGCTTACCTGGAAGGTTTTGAGAATGTTTATATGTTATATATCTACATGAACATGTAACTATTTGTATATTAATATAATTTGTGCGTACATTAAGTAAATTATGTCGCTAAGTATAAAAATAAAGCCTTACTATCTATACAAATATTGGCATATGTGATGTTTCTCCTGTATCCCTGTCTATCTTAGCGTCATTTTTCTCATGCGATATTTAATTATCTCTCTATTTTAAATGTTCCCATATGTCGTTATGTGCATAAATAAACTATTGTATACTTTCATTTCTTTTTTGTATTTGTAATTTTCTAACAGATTGTTAACGCTAGCATGCTATCTTTACTTTGTGGCTACTTATTAACATATACTTTAAACGAAGAGATGAAAGTAAATCTGAAGTTAACATTAGTCGTGGTGAGTATGAAAATGATCGTTGTGTTAACTGCGGAAACTAAATTCATGAAACTCTCAAGTTTCTTTGATTTATTGCCTCCGTCTCCATAAATTCCCAACCGAAATCTAAAACGTTTAGAAAACTACTAAAGATATTTACGAAAATTCTCTGAATATCTTTGCTCGTAAAATTGGTCATGAGTAAGGTGTCGAGTTGGCAGAATAGTTACCACGCGAAGGAAAATGCGTAGCAGTATTTCGTCCAGCTTTTCACAAGGATGTTTTTGGTGAACCTGGTTGACTAGCATTCCATTGTAATTCAGAGGTAATAAATTAAAGTAACTTGAATGTTTCATGAATTTGGTTTCCGCAGTTAACACAACGATCATATCCCGAATTATATAAACTGACTTAACATCCGAACTGTACTTACTTTTGTATTCCATATGTATATGCCCAGTATCACCTTCTGTTTAAAGGCAATAACATTTGCATTGATGCAAGCATGACTGCTATATCTGGCTGGGAGTTTCAATGACATATCGAATTAATGCGATAGGATTTGCAGTTTAGTGAATAAGTAAACAAATCAAATACTTTTAACACAAACTTTTGCTCCATCCAAAATTTCGGACAACATACACGTACTCATTTGGAAACCTCGGCAATAATAAACTACACACGGCTAAGTCTGCAGAATGTTAATTATTTCATTAGCTGTTAGTCAATATTAGTAGCTTAATGTGTCTTCTCAGCTTCGTAATTGTGATTTCCTTTTAATGCTTATACACGACTTTATATTCTTTCTGGTATAACACATCCACAATGGGGAGACAACTATTGATTCTAATGAGAGTTACCCAAAAATATTCAGAGCATTGTAGGAAAATCGAGAGCTACTAGACCAAATGTTGCCCATGGTTAATTGCTGAAGGTGTTTATCCTTTTCGGGAAATACATAAAGCACAGAATGTTTATATGAGAAATAAAATAAGGGAAAGAAAATTCTGTTCAAAATTGATGAAGTGATATTGTGAGAATGCAATGAGAAAACGTCATGTTTATGCATTTTATGTATAGGTTACAGGAATATGTGTTCTAGTCTCATACTCGTACTTAAAGCAGTGCATGTAAATGTTCCATATTTTGAAAAAATGCTATATACTCGTTAGAATATGCAATTAGAGATTAGGTTTAACATTTGTGTACAGCGATGCAAATGAGACTATAACCCACATTATATTAGAATGCCTAAAATGTGTAGAAAAATGTGTATCTCTAACATTGCAACAATAATTTACTCGAATGTCGGCAAACAGTTCGGTTGCTGCAAGCGATAAAAACAGCTGAAGTGAGGTTATAAGATTTTCTTATAAAGGAAACTTAGAAGATTACGAATATTGTAATCGACTGTGGTTCAAATCTAGACTTCGATGTATTATCTTATGGCCAGTGAAATTTTCTGTATGCATTACAAATTCTGTGGAAGCGCGTGTCTTAGTGGTGAGGGTGTTCGAATCATGATTGCAAGATTGTGATTTCGATTCCTGGACTGGGCACCGCGTTAATTTCTTGAGAAAACACTTCATTTCACGTTGCTCCAGTTCACTCAGATGGCAAGATTGAGGAATGTATTCCTGCGACGGGTCGGTGTCTTGTCCGGGCGGGGAATATATACGCCATGGAAACCGGTAAACATGTTGTAAGAGTCCCTATATCTAGGGAAGAAACTTTACTTTTCATACCAAATTTTATAAGTGAAGAACAGACATATGGGTTTATATCTTCCCTCTACAACTTCCATACTTCATACGAAACATTTCTGGACGACATATGTTTCTCTACTCTACCTAGATAGAGCGATTGATAAATGAGGGGAACTATGAATGCTGCATTGTCATCTGAACCAGTCTAGGTGGATCTCTTTATTATATGAGTTATTCCCCATAGCATATACTTTTTGTTTATTTGTACACTTATATTTTACGAAATGTTCCTGTGATTTCCCTAGCCAATCCATTAACAGTAATTCTCCGATGTTAACATTTGAAAACTACGTCTTGGTTTATATGAATAGCAACGTATATTCTCTAATTGCTTACCTCTTACATTGGGTATTCTATAAAGTTTCTCTTCTTTATTTCTCCAGCGGTTATTTCATATTCCCATGCCAAACTTCTCAGAAGACCATGAGACAGCACTACTTAGAGTATATCTGGCGCTCGATTATTGGTTTCTAAGGCTGAGAACAACATTGGTTCTTGACCGTGTTAGCAAACACTAGTTCCACTGCTGCCAGAATAACAGCATCTAGCAAGAGCTGTCTTGTGTAGTGTGTTGTGTTCACTCTTTTTCTATGTTTATTTTCCTCTCTGCTTAAAGTTCCTTTGGATAGAGATCCATCAAGTGAGATCCATCAACTGGGACTCCTATCTGAATCCAGTTTTATGAATTTCCTTCCAGCACCCTCGACTACACAATGAACATATACAATTCTGTGCTGTTTGAAAGTAACCAATAACGTGTTCAAATAATTTTTTTATGTTCATATAGACTCTCCTCAGCAAATAGTTTCTGGTCATATTGCCGCACACAGACATAACGAAAAAATGGTGAACGCCATTTCCAGAATGTTTAACTGTGATCTTGCATTATGCCGAATAAAGTATTGAGACACCAATGAATATTTAGGTGTGCCATATATAGCTTTTGCATCATCGTAAATTTTGAAGAATAAGTTCTGTTTTTTTTTTTTTGCATCCATTCTTACAAATTTCAGTCGAAATATCCCATATATTCCAGCTGGAGCTAGCCTATTTTTTCCTTCAAGTCTATGAGGGAAGTGGAGCAGACTGTGGGAACATAAGTAGGTAATTCTATTTCTTGTATAATGATTGTAGAATATGGCTAGCAAATTTAGGGACGGGGTTAAGTCGATAACGAAAGAAGAAAAAGTAAAAAGCAACCATGGTCAAATTTGAACTCAGGACTTAATCAGCTGAAAGTAATGTCCCTAAACATCTTATCCAACACGCTAGCTATCCGGCCAATTTTCTGACCTAATTCTAGTCTGACAGATATGTAGATATGTATTTTTTTTTGCTATAAAATTTTCACCAGTAGAATACTATTCTACCAATTTATTCGTATTCAAATGTGAGATATGGCTGTCGTTGCAAGCCATTTGGAAACTGAAAGAATACGGGCTACTTTTCTTCTTTTTTATTTTTTTGACAAAGATAACATTTGCGAGGGTTCATTGTTGTCTTTGTTGTAGAAAAAATCCTCGTTTCTTTTCAACAACTGTTAGCATTTTTCTTTTCAATAAAGTGATTTTGTGCAAAATCCAGGACTCTTGCCTATTTTCGGATGAGATTCATTGAAATCTGTGCTTTGAATGTCAGCTTAACACAAAATAGCTTTACAAAACATCTCCTTTTACTTTTTTTCTTGATTAATACACGAGGAAAATTAAAAAGGAACTTAGTAATTTCGCCTTCCTTGAATTAATTTGTAAAGGAATTAAAACAGAAAAGTCATCCATGTTTTGAAAAATATTCAAATCGGATACACATGGCGAACCTATGACACGCGTGTCAACAGTGACACGTCGCTAGTTTTTAAGTGACATTGGATGAAAAATCTCCATTTAATACCATATCATTAAAAGCTTTATCGATAATACTTTACTTGAAATAAAAATACATGTATAGATGACAGTGACACTTCAATAGCAGGATTATAAAAGAAATTAAAAGTTGGAAATGCTGGGCTGAAATGGGTCGTCGTGAATGACATTGGGTAATCCATAATGGAGCTGTAAAAGAAGACATTTTCTATTGCTAGGAACCGGTGATCAAGAATTCTTAATTAAGGACATTGTGTCATACATAGAAATGTAACGTACTATTTGGGTATTTGATTACAAAATTATGCGATATAGATAATACAAAATAATAGACTTTGGAAGAAGTAGGACCGACATGAAATTAGCATGTCATGAGATAACGCATTTATCATATATACATTATTAAAGCAAGGTTCTTTTAAATAGAACCACTGATATATAAACAGAACTATAACATAAAATGCAGAAACTTAATAACATGAACAACGCTCAAACACGTGCATACACATCAGCACGCGCGCACACACAGTCACGTGCAAACTCACAAATACGTAGCTGTGCCCACGCGCACAGTCACATGCAAACCCTCTCAAATGGACACAAATGCATTTTTCCAAATGACACAAATTATACAAATTTTAGTGGAGGATCGGTTACATTCTTTTGCAAATTTAACACTTGGAACCTACGGGAATATAACTCCCATTTGCAACAACTGAAGTGTCTCCTACTGAAAAGATAAGTGGTCAAAATTAAAAGAGAATGATAGATCTGGAAATATTCAGCAGACAGACAGAGCTTGCACTTCCAGTTGAATCGCTTTATGTATTGCTAGATAAACAGATATACATTGATGCATTAGTGTATGTGCTCATTGGCTTGAGACGACCATGAATGTTCAAATAGAGAGTGTTTTTCATGCCATATGGCTGAGTTTACACCATATATCTAGGACAAGGTAATTCGGCGTGGTAGTCTTATTTAAAACACAGTCTCTCACATTAAAGAAATAGCGATAAACATCATAATACCGGGGTCTCACCATCGCTAGATCTCTGCTAGACTCTATCATCCATGATGTTGGAAGTGAATGATACCACTTGACGTGAAGAGGACAAGACGAACGTACTAGTTTGGCTCCACATTTGCGGTCTTCTAACAGCTAGAAACGTTCTCAGACATTATCTACCTGCCGAATGGGACAAATGTGATTAATTGTGAAGAGCAGACGCCTGAGGTAGCACGCCTGTGTAACAAATCACCATCTACAATTGTTCTGCGGACTCGGCCGGCATCTGCACTGCTACAACCGCAAGTGTAGTGCTACTGGGCGACTGCATGACATCTTGGATGCACCTGTTGATTGTGAGGAGCTAATTGAAATGAGAATGATTTGCACACGTCTCTGAAGTGTCAGTCATTTCCTACTGGCTGAGAGATACCGACTAGATTTCCCGAATGCGCCAGCGAGGATATGGTCAACCAGCATCGGATCATCCAAGAGAGAATTCCAAAGAATACCCAGTAAGGCTAGCATTGGTTGTCACCAATTTAAAGACGTCGACTATACTGACCACAGATTTGTGATGTGTACGGTCCTCCTAGATAGGCTGCATAAACGAGTAACCAGCCGCCAGAAAGTGAAGGCAGCACCCTTTGCTCCAACTTTACAGAGTCCAGTTTCGAAAACTAGTTAAGGAAGGAGGGGAGAGGAAGCAAACCTCAACAACCGACGGTGGTTAGCTCGAAAACGGTTATTTATTCATATAGAGTTCAAGAGTCGAGGGAGAGTTATTTAGTAACCTAGTAGGGGCGCATAGAGAAGGTATTGCGACCTGAGTGAGATTGACTCTAGATTGATTCCTCATCGCTAAGCGCGGTGGTTACTTTGACAGAGCAATGGACCGTGCCTAGAGGTATGAGACAATGCACGGCTCGATGGGTCCTGATGGAAGAGACGTGATGCGGCTGCAAAGGCACTATTTAACCTTTGACAGACCTGGAGGCATGCGTTCTACTCGTTAACAAGCAAATTTGTACGGTTTTCTTTGAAACATCGATCAACTCTTGAGGGTGGATGGAGTTTACCGCCTACGTTGAGGATCCCTATCGCAATTTAAGCTGCAGAGTACTTTGGAAGACTGATAACAGCTGATAATATACTTACTGAAAGCGATGACAGGTAGCAAAATGGTAAGTAGCCAGATCTGAATGCTCTTCCCTTAGAATTCTTTCGTGATATGCCAGCTTGTTACGGGGCTTCTACTGCGATTCGCAGCAGAACGTTAGTGTTTCCATCCGTAATATAAGAAATTTGGTGGTATTGCCGAGAACAAGGAATATGATTTTAACATTCTTCAGTCTTGGCATTTTGCTAAATTAAAGATTTTGGCCTGAAATATTTGCACCTGTCTTAGATACTCTAATAGGTGAGGCACTGATATATATTCCACATCAGATAGATCTCTCCGCGATAACCTCCACTTCAGGTGGTTCGCTATAGAAAGCTTCCCATCGAACCTCGCTTGTGTGGAATCCTGATCAATTTAGATCAATCTAAAGCTGTCGATTCGATCAACAACCAAAATTCTGCGTCTGTCCTGAAACTAATTGTTTTCGCTCCCATGCTCAGAGCCTGTGCTGCAGCAATGAACATATGCACAACGGCAGAAATATGGCATTCAGTAAAAATCAATTTTTAGTGACAACAATCAACAGGTTGTTTAGTTTATTGCCTCAGAATGATGAAGGTCAAAGAGGAATTTGTTGGTATTCGTATTGAGGATATAAAGGGCCATAACTATTGATAGCAGAAATGCAGATGTAGTACAGTTGACACTATTAACAACAGAAGTGATAACAACAACAATTACAACATCAACAGCAATATCACAATGAACAGCAATAATGCTACATGTTGCACCGAAAGCTGCGAAAAATATGTGAGAACAAACAACAGCTAAGATTTCGCACCACCACAATCGGCAGTCTTCCATGCAAAGGAGACAAAAGTAAAATGTGTACCTCGAAGAAGACTTTCTCCGATCACCATCCATATGTCTACCAGAAACACAATTCCTACCTCGTTCACCAAAAGTAATACTTCGTCTAAAACGACAACGACGATTATCATCATCATCATCATCATCATCATCATCATCATCATCATCATCATCAGCAGCAGCAGCAGCAGCAGCAGCAGCAGCAGCAGAAGCAGCGGCAGCAGCAGCACCACCACCACCACCACCACCACCATC
>NC_068989.1:61438423-61441746 GCF_001194135.2 Octopus bimaculoides
ATCAGCAACACCATGCACCACTACCACCACCACCACCACCACCACCACCACCACCACCACCAGCAACAACAACAACACTAACACCTCCCACTAGCACCATCTCTACTACAAGCTCATAGGCACCAAAACACTAATACCAAATCAATTTAATTTCCTTGTGCCGTTCCCATATTGTTTCTTGGTGGCTCTTCAGCGATAAATTTGTTGATGTTTTGCTGATTTTACTGCTCCCTTGTGCATTTAATAATGTCGAAGATTTGTAAGCATCTCTTTGAACGTTTGTCGTCAGTATATGTGCATAAGATATAATTATATACTTGAGAGTGACGATCAATCTAGTTCATGTTTCTTCATCTTGATATCATCTTCATAATATAAAGAGAAATCGCTGATTTCATTGAGTTCGTATTTTATTTTATATGATACAAATTTCCTAGGTGCAAGCAACAGAGATAAAGCTGTTCAGTAGCTATCCGTATAAAAGAGGAATAAAGGGGTAGATTTGATTTGCATATCATTTTCATGTCTAAATACGAATATATTTGTAGATATATTGAATGGATTCTGAAAGTTTAACGCGTGCGAAGAAAACTACTTGTGTTATATCGTTTGAGAAATAACATATATTTGTGCAAAAGCATTTGAACAAACATGTTCTTTTCTAAATGTTGTTATAATACACTACACAAGCTTCGCGAATGAGCTACCTTGCGAGCCATTTTTTGTCTTTCTTTAACCTGTATCATGCCGCCGAAATGATTTAGCTGCTATATTTAGAAGCACGTGCAACTGTGTAATGGTTTTTTGAGGTCTTGACGTCATAAATTACTTTTTCAGAAATCACTTAAGTTTTTTGTAATGATGATGGTAGTTAGATCAGTCAAAGCCATGAAGTGTTCTTCATAAGATTTGTGAATAATGTACTCGTTATCTATCCACAATAATACACTGTTACAACGTAGCAAGCTGACAGATTCGTTAGCACGCCAAACAAAGTGCATAGCGGTATTCCGTCCGTCTTTACATTCTAAGTGCAAATTCAGCTGAGGTAGATTTCGTCTTTTCTCCTTTTGGTATCGATACAATAGTAGTAAAATAGTATCGATAAAAAAGTACCGATTGAGCACTGGGATCGATATAATCGACTTACTCCTTCAACCAAAATTACTAGCCTTGTGGCAATATTTGAAACCAATAATACATAAGTGTTTTAAAAAATAAAAGCTGTTTGAATAAGTTGTGAAATTAATGATTACTGTTTCATATAAATATGTATGATCGTGTAAAAACTATTATAATGTTGTCTTGTTTTGAAATTATGGCTATTTCGCAACAGTGATGCAGTTGAAAATATTGGCATACCCTGTACTTTCTAGAAATACTATGTTTTATGCACTCAATGGTCATGTGTCCGAATTCTTTAAATTTAAAATTTTCATTTCCTGTTAACAGGAGAGTGGATTCTGAGTTCATTTTTATGGCGGTATAATGTTATCTTACAATATTCTGTTACCTTTCCATATACATTGCTTTGCACTAACTAGGAAAAAAATTATAAAAGGAGTTTTTCATGGATGTGTGATGTGTATGTAACTGTTGCTTGATTATGTCATCACATGTTTGTATGTTGAATTGCCGTTGGTGTTGTAGATTATGATCGCCATAATCACCTGGCAGTTTTATTCTTTCATTTGGATTATTATTTCCTGTAGTTCCCCACAGTTAAAACCAGGGATGTTGACGTGTAATGAGTGCGAACGTTGTTTCTTGTTTATGAGCTCGGCTAAGGTATATTCAGTGTGTTAGTAATTTATGACCTGCATTACTGTCGTTACCCAGGGGATATTTCTGCATAATAAAGAAACATATTGTAGGGTCCCATATATGTAAAATAGTAAGCTGAAAACTTTGATCACATATTCTATGTGGACGATATGATAATTGTAGGTTTTAATAATTATGTTGTTGAGTACACGATGGTTGTAGCGATATTGTTAAATTTCTTGAACTGCAAGGTTGCATGTTTGTGGAACAGTTTTCACAATAAATATATTAGTTGGGGAAGGGCTTTGTTTTTGCATTGGTAATTACGTCATAACGATGATTGGTAGATGACTGATGAGGAGACGAGAAACATATGGGGGCAGTTTGTTTTGCGTGAAGCAGGAAGTAATAAATATTTGATGTAGTTTACTTGGAGGCGTAAGTGAAAGTTGTTTGTCTAAAATGATGAATGAAGTCAGTTATCATGTCTCCTCAAGCGTTCGATATATATTGATTTTGTACAAGGATGTATTGTTGTGCATTGGGGACAGCAGGAATGATGATTTTTGTCAGCATAAAACATTCTAGCTCCAGCTTCCTTCATGTCATATTTACAGAGATATTTCAATTTTATAGAATTGCAGAAATCAAGAATGATGTGTTCATTGAATGTTATCAGAAACGGTGAGTAGAGAACTATCCATATTTTATCCATTTCATGCTGCCCAACAAAAGTATGGAACATTTCGATTTTTATGTTCTGTTAGCGATCAGAGATATAGTCAACTGCAGATAACTATGTCTCTTTGACATATTGAAACTGCTTGCATTTGAACAATAGAGGGACCATGAATCATCCGTTTCTTATAACATTGAAGAGCTGTTTCTCCTTGTTAGATCTTGGAGTTATTCATATGCGATGGAATCACTCTAACTGGAGTGAAACATATTAATCAGAACCAACGCTGCCCATGTGGCAATCCTTTCTATCTATGGTATTATTGAAGGAACTATAGTTTATCGGAAATTGTAACAAGTAATTTACATTTTGTCGCGACTGAAATTCGAACCTGCCTATACAATATTGACATCCCACTAAAATTATTCAAAATCTATTATGGTAATTCTTAACTGTCATGCGTAGTAACATCATAACAACAGCTCTGTGTGAACAACGTTTACTCGTAAACAGAAATAGGAAACGATGAAGAGGGAGGGACACAGAGAGAGAAAGAAATAGAATGATAGATAGAGATTAGAAGAGAGAGCGAGATAGACAACGGAGTGAAGGACGCAATGTGAAGGATTTTTTTTTTGTTCCTGCTACTGTGGCCCTGAATTACCTTTACTGGAATACCTTATTGGAATGCCTGTAGGCCAGGATTACCGGGTGGCCGGAATTTTCTTGCTGTGACTTGAACTGTCTTCCTTCGTTCTTTTTCTGCTCTGTCTTTCTGTTCCTTTTGTGTTTAATTTTTTTGTGAACTTTTCTTTTTTTCATCTGAAAATTTTTTGTTGAACTTTTTTGTGAACTTTTTTGAACTTTTTTTGCAAGCATG
>NC_068989.1:61442383-61443214 GCF_001194135.2 Octopus bimaculoides
GCCTGGCCTTATTAGGAGACACTATTCCCTGGGTCACAAAGGGGCCCCGCATCAGGGGAAGAAGGAGGTGTCTGTCACCCCTTCGTCGGAGGAGGAGACAAAGAAGGTCGTGGAGGCGAGGCCCCCACGAAGCGAAAAAGGAAGGTGAGCAACAATGGTTGCTCATCAGTTGAGGCTGCGGGAGAGGAGAAGGGCCCCTCGGGGTGCCATCGGAGGTCCCAGCTCCCACAGAAGAGAAAAGAAAAAGGAGGAAAAGAAAGAATGGGAGACGGTCGGCGGAAGTCACTGCACCGCCGATCGAACCCGAGGCGTCTCCGGTGGGAAGTAGTGCCGATGACAGAATGGCGTGACGTCCCTCCCAGTGAGGATAATGATTATGTTATCACGTACCAGGAGGGAGTGGTGGTGAATGAATTCTTGGACCGCGAGTGCAGCCAAGATAGGAGCTACTCGGAATGTGCGAGTAGTTCCACATGGCCTCTGCAGGTGACTGTGGAGGTTATAAATGACAACATAATGACAAAAGTCATAGAAAAATTTATGTACAAATTTGCCTAACAAAAGACAAATTCAAGCCTAACAATAGACAAATTCAAGCCTAACAATAGACACTTGTTTGGCAGGGGCTGCGTATCTGCTTGCGGAAGGGTGGAATGAGGAAAATTATGATATTGTTAATTGTTAATATATTGAAATTGTTAATTTCTTTAAATTGTGTAAAAATTGTAATTTTAAAAGGAAAAAAGAAAAAAGAACAACGTTTTCGAGGGGGTATCAGTCGGCGGGCGCTGGTGCCTCTCTCATTATTTGTTTCATTCTTATGACCATCAT
>NC_068989.1:61443393-61444360 GCF_001194135.2 Octopus bimaculoides
TGTGTGTGTGTGTGTGTGTGTGTTTGTTTGTGTGTGTGTGTGTGCGTGTGTGTGTGTGTGTATGTCTGTGTGTATGTTTGTCCCTTTAGCATCACTTGACAACCGATGCTGGTGTGTTTATGTCCCTGCTGGTGTGTTTATGACCGATAGAATAAGTACTAGGCTTACAAAGAATAAGCTCTGGGGTCGTACAAATCGACTATAAAGGCGGTGCTCCAGCATGGCCGCAGTCAAATGACTGCAACAAGTAAACGAGTAAAAGAGTATTAAACTGGAATATCAG
The DNA here is from genome assembly GCF_001194135.2 of Octopus bimaculoides. Taxonomy (NCBI): domain Eukaryota; kingdom Metazoa; phylum Mollusca; class Cephalopoda; order Octopoda; family Octopodidae; genus Octopus; species Octopus bimaculoides. The sequence goes on from NC_068989.1 coordinate 61,443,677, forward strand.
TGAATTGAGAAACGTAGATAGAAAAACCAGAAAACTACTACCAGAGAACTGAATTCACCACCCCATAACAGATGCAGACGGAATATATCTACCCCACTCAGAAGGAGGCCCTAGCCTGATACAGTTAGAAAACTACTATAAAACAACAACGCTTAGACTAGGAAATTACTTATAAACAATGTGGGGAAAACTACTGCATGTAGTAAATCAGCATGAGAAAAAGAAAAGGCATTCCTCTAAACACAAAATAGAAAACAAAAGCAAACTGCATTAACACACTGACCTCAGATGAGAAAATAACAGAAATGATAAGAGAGACAAACAAAAACAAAAACATGAAACCTGAATTACAAAAGATACTGAAGAAGAAATGGAAAAAGAATCACTTCATGGCCAGCATCCTGCAGTACCGGAAAGAGTTTGCATACTTCCAAAAGCAGAACACCCACTGCTGCACACGACACAGCAATACGGAGGTGTAGCAAGTGATGCAGTAGAAAATTGCCTCAATCTACCAAATATTGAACCACCACCTAAACCACCACCACAAACACCACCACCAATACTACCACCACAACCTCCACCACCGACGCCGCCATCACCGCCATCGCCGCCGCACCTGCCGCCACCATATTCACCACCACCACCACCATATTCAACACCACCACCACCATATTCAACACC
>NC_068989.1:61444823-61450637 GCF_001194135.2 Octopus bimaculoides
ACGCCGCCATCACCGCCATCGCCGCCGCACCTGCCGCCACCATATTCACCACCACCACCACCAACAACAACAACAATGATAAAAAAAATTCTCTGCAACCAAGGAACAATTGAAACAACGAATACAACTGAAATACCAACGGCTCAGAAGGTATGAATGCAGAATAAAATTCTATCGACAAAACAATATATTCAAGACGGATGCAAAGAAATTTTATAGGGAAATTGGCAAAAGTAAGATAGAAGTAAAGGATCCATCTAGGACTGAGGAAATGGGAAAGTTCTGGAAAAAGATATGGAGCAGCAAAAAAGAATATAATGTTAAAGCTGACTGGAGAGAGCGTGGGAAAGTGAGACTGGATGAAGACGAAGGTGAAGAGGAGTAATGGGAGAGAATAGAAATAGAAGAGATAAGATATGTTTTTAGGAAGTCTCACAAATGGAAAACTCCTGGACTGGACTGAATTACTAACTTATGGATGAATTATTTCAAAATTATTTCCAGAATTTCGCTGCATCTGTAACTGATGTCATCCAGACACCAGAGCAAATACTTGTTTGGTTGCTGAAGGAACAACAATGAAGACAAAAAATCTACCGACCAATAACATGCCACAACACCACCTACAAGATCCTCACATCCATATTAACTTATAGAATATGCGCTTTCCTCGAACAGAGGTCTATCCTTCCACAAGCTCAAAAAGGGTGTAAAAGGAATTCTTATAGTGCAACCATAAATTACATGTAAGTAAAATTGTTGTAGAGAATTGCCGGCGCAAAAAGAACCTGAGAATGGCATGGATATACTACAGGAAAGCGTTTGATAGTGTCCCACAAAATTGGCTGCAGAAAGCTCTTGAGATATATAATCTCTCCTGTCGTCTCCATATTCTTACAAGATAGCATGGTCAAGTGGAACTGAGTCTCCTAAGCCATAGTAATGGGATGAGCCAATCTAACAACATCAACATTAAACGAGGCATCTTTCAAGGTGACACCCTCTCCATATTACTCTTTTCCATGACACTGATCCTACTCACAAACGAATTAAATAACACCAGGAATAGGTTCAAAGTTTATAATACTATAAAGAACCAACTGTTTTATATGGACGATCTGAAACTAGAATGACTAGGTCTGCTAGAAATGACGCAGACCTAGTAGGGTTGCTATCAACTGTTAAAGAATTCAGCAATGACATCGGGGTGAATTTTGGCCTTCATAAGTGTGCTAAAGCAACTTTTGTAAGAGGCAAGCTCAGGCAAACAGCTTTCATTAAACTTGATATCGGCACTACTATCGAGGAAATTATAAATACCTGGGTATAAACGAATGAGATGGTATACAACATGCCACTATGAAGGAAAGTAATAAGACAGTATTACAGGAGAGTAAAACTCAAACGAAAATCTGAACTCAACTCGAAACATCGCATCGAAGCCATAAACATCTTCGCACTCTCAGTAGTCCAATATAGTTTTAACATCATTAACTTGAACCTGACAGAGGTGCAACACCTGTACAGGAAGACAAGAAAACAACTAACATCTATGAACATGCACCACGTAAATGCAGATGTTGATCGTCTGTACCTACCTAGATGTAATAAGGGAAGAGGAATGATGCAGGTAGATCTGTGCTATACAACCTCCGTAATATCAATGATCAAGTACTTATCTAGTACAGAGGACCGGTTGCTGTGGCTTCAGCGCAAACACGAAAACAGCAAAAAATCTCATTCTATTGCCAAAGAAGCTTTGAAATTCGGAAGGGATCTTGGCATTAACCCTGAATTAGATGACGAACCTGAAACCACTGCCACTAAACAAGCAAAACGGATCAAATAGACTGCAAAAAAGAACGGGTAGAAACAAATTGTAGCAGGCGGAGCCGGAACGATGTATAGGCAGTATATACTTCAAAGCTGATGCAGATCATGCAACAACCCATCAATGGCTGAGAGTTCAGAACTCTAAGCAGAGACTAGACTGAAGGTTTCATATTGGCAACACAATATCAAATCTTGCTTACCAAAATCTAGCAGGCTAACGGTCGTCAAAATGGTTTTGACCTTAAATGCAGATTCTGCAACACATCTGACGAAACAATAGACCACCTCGTCTCGAGACATCCTCTGTTGACACCAAACGAATACAAATTTCGCCAAGATAGGGTAAGACAAGATAGGGTAAGACAAAAAATAAAAGATGTTTGAATAAGTTGTGAAATTAATGATTACTGTTTCATATAAATATGTATGATCGTGTAAAAACTATTATAATGTTGTCTTGTTTTGAAATTATGGCTATTTCGCAACAGTGATGCAGTTGAAAATATTGGCATACCCTGTACTTTCTAGAAATACTATGTTTTATGCACTCAATGGTCATGTGTCCGAATTCTTTAAATTAAAAATTTTCATTTCCTGTTAACAGGAGAGTGGATTCTGAGTTCATTTTTATGGCGGTATAATGTTATCTTACAATATTCTGTTACCTTTCCATATACATTGCTTTGCACTAACTAGGAAAAAAATTATAAAAGGAGTTTTTCATGGATGTGTGATGTGTATGTAACTGTTGCTTGATTATGTCATCACATGTTTACTGGTATGAACATCATCCTAAGCAAGCCGTTGAAAGTAAAAATGTCACTAACTTCTTGGATTTTCCAGTCAACAGCGACAGAACGATGCAGGCTAATCGACCAGACATAATTATTAAATGCATGGAAGAAAATACTTGTAGACTAATAGATGTAAGTTTTCCCACTGATAAAAATATATCTGTAAAGGTATTTGATAAATTAAGCAAATATAAGGAGCTGCAAATTGAAATACAGAAGATGTAGCATCTTAAAAGGGAAACAGTTTCTGTTATTGTATATGCCCTAGGTATGATAAAAAATGGATGCCAGATACATCTAGATAATATCCCAGGAGAATCATGTCTCAGAGAGATCTAAAGGATTGTGCTGACAAGTACTGCACAAATCCTTAGAAAACCCTATCAATTTAAATGTGTGCGTTGTATTACATGAAGATATTACGTTAATACCCCTACAGCTACTCCTCGCCAAGCTTTCAGTCATACTGTAACATCTCTTATCCTTCACTCGCCCCAGGATGCTGGGTATATCTCGGCAAGTGATTGTAACAAACATGCAGATTAAAAGTAAATAATAACAACAAAAACAACAACAACAACAATAATAATAATAATGATAATAATAATAATAATAATAATAATAATAATAATAATAAATACCTTCATTGTGATTTACGTCCCTGGTGTACCCTTATCAGATGGGTAGTCACGCTGGATATATTGGGCTTCAGATGTTTTTCTCCCTCAGTCCCACTTTGATGGTATGCATTGCTCTCTCACTCAATAATAATAATAGTAATAATGTTTTGCTCAGCATCCTTAAACAAACCTTATTCAGGGACCTTTTGAGCAGGATGGGCTACTCGACCTCAGGAAAATACTAACTGGGCCCCACCTGCAAGGTCATGCGCTGTTTATCTTGATATGAGATCACCATGTCGCGCACATACAGTGGTGATGCATGTGCCTGGTGTACCCTTATCAGACGGGTAGTCATGATGGGTATAATGGGCTTCGTATATTTTATCCCAGTGTCACTTTGATGGCATGCACTGCTCTCTCACTCAATAATGATAATAATAATAACAAAACTCACCTTCTTTCATCATCATCATCGTCATTATTATAATTATTATCATAATTATTATTGTTGTTGTTGTTGTTGTTGTTATTATTGTTGTTATTATTATCATTGCCACTAAAATGTAGAAGGAGGTGATTAGTTGATTAAATCGCTCCGAATACTTGACCTAAAAGATCCTGCAGAGGCCAAAAGCCCATTCCCAGTTCTCCAGAAACAGTGATTGAAGAAAAATAGTTTTCAGTTTTCACGTGAACTTGTAAGCATGTTTGCCAATGGACGTAATTACAGACTCGATGATCTATGTGGATTTCATTGACTTTATATTACTGAGTTGTCAGAAGTGATGCAATCAACTGTACAAGTGAACTGATTGACTAGTCTGATCTTGATGTTAGCCGTTTCCTTCATTATTTCGCATTTATATTTTCCATGGATAGATATTGATCGTGTGTAGTTAAAATCAAGTATTGCTAACTGTTTTTAGTAACATCTTTCGGCTCATTGCTGGTTTTCGCTTTGACTTTATTTCTCTCTGTTGAGTTTTGCAATGCAGTGATTATTCTCTGCATCTTTTATTTTTTTCTTCAGCAACACTTCGAATTCCAAAATGATTATGTTCAGTTAACCTTTTTTCTGTTCTTGTGTTCTTGTCTAAAGCCTTTTATTCATTGCAACTCTGAAATGCTCGTAATAATTTTGTAGATTTTTTTCTTGTGTAATCATTTCAGTTATCTTCACTTCAATGCTAATATACTGAAGTTGATTATCTATAACTTCTTTTTCTAGTATTAACTTCCGCGATCAACATTAGTCTGAATCAATTGCAGTAATAATTTTTAACTTTCACTTTCTCTCTTGCATCGAGTTAATTTATTCCTCGATATTTTGTAAGAGGAGTCCTTCCCTAATTCTCTGATTTCAGTGCCTGGAGTAAGTTTATATTTTAAATTTTACTAAATTTTCGTCTTCTTATGGTAGCTTTGGCACATTTGTGTAATTCAATTCTCGCATTGCAAAATCAATGAAACATTTTAGTAGGCAATTTAGATGGGATTTGTACATTGTAAAATGAACGATGATAATAACAACGAGAGAGGATTAGCAGTATGAACACCCATGAGGATTTTGATGGTTCCAATTCATCTTTTTAACATCATTGAGGGTTAGTCATAAAAGTAGTGGATATAGATTATGTTTTTGAAAGATTATGTATGTCTAAGACAGGTCTTAGTTCACTTCCCTTTACTATGGGCAGATTAAATTATTTACTAATTTGACAGGACATGCTTTCCGAATCATGCTTTCTGAATTATTTGGAATGTCCCTAAAATCCAGGGCTGAGTTTTGTTACGAAATAGTTTCAGGTAATCCGCCCCGCAATTGCTAAGGATATACATATATTATTTTTGCTTTCTTTCATAATTTAGGAAATCACCTGTAGCAACATAGTCCTTTTCAGCTCCCGTAGCTCCTCTAAAAAACTAAACAAATATCAGTCACCTTCTGGTACAGATTGTTGGTAAATATGTTTTAAGTTTCAGTGTTCTAGCTCCACATTATTTTCACTTTCCGGAGTCAATACTAATTTAGTAATTTAGTAAATATTCCTATTGAATTTCTGTCTAGTAACCATTCAATACGGTTTCTTATATCATTGACTTCTTTTGCAACAGATTTACAAATACAAGTTTTGAATTTCGAGCAGTAATTGCGGGCGTTTTTTATCACAATTACTTCCTCTGCTTATGTCACATCATTGCCTGCTCCATATCTAGCGTCATGATCAGCTTAATGTTGCATTTGCATTATTCCTCGTGCTGATGATGAGTTTCATTCACCATACATATACTGTTGATTTAATAGTTTTTATATCCTGAGAATCTACCATGTAGTGATGTTATATTTTTGGATTATTTGGTTATGCTTTTATTATCCTTACTCCTTTTCATATTAGACTTCGCTATTCAGTTTCGTTATGTCAATATTTATTTGACGTTTATTCAGTTTTGTCTAATGCATTTACCTTCTGTTTAATATTTTTTTAGATTTGTATTTACTGGTATCAAAACCAGATTCACTCAAAAACTACACTGGCCGAATAATTTGTTATATATATATATAT
>NC_068989.1:61451718-61452936 GCF_001194135.2 Octopus bimaculoides
TATATATATATATATATATATGTGTATATACATATTATATATACACACAAATATATGTATATATATTATTGCATGATTATATATGTCTATTGTTAAAAGACAAACGTTGTGGCAATGTTTTGGCAGCATAAGCAAATGTACATTATATTTAGAAACGACTAAACTAAAGTCTCATTATGCCTCTATATACCATATTGTTACAGCATCTTGGCGTTAGCATATTCTAAGTTAGTTGGAGATTCATAGAATTTTCAAAATTTGTTTTCCTGACAATTTAAACTGGACAATCAGATGTAGTTATAACTTTGTTGCTACATTGTTATCTCCCGGTGTATTTTCTTTGCATTGGAAATCGATCAATTATACGATGAATACTTTCTTTATAAACACTTCAAATTCGAAAATTCTCACTAAAGCGAAGTAAATTATAGATATAATATATAACTTCATATTGCCATCCAGTATATTTAAGAAAGGTGGCTGAGACAGGCCAAATTCTTGTGGCTAAATAAACTAATACGAATAATATGTTGTACTATTGTTATGCCAGGGTAATTCAATGAAATGTCTGTTGTGTTTCTTAATACCCATCAGTAGTTGTCCCTCAAGCAGGGGTTTTTATTTATCGTTACTTATTTTGTTATCTTGTAATGTTAATGTTATTTAAAATTGCCTGGTTCAGAATGTGAACTTATTGTCATTGTTAATTTTACCATTTATACAAAAAGTAAATATCCAGGTGATTGTTGTTTCTTGTTTTCTTCTGGTTTTGCGTTTGTACCACCGTCAATATCTTTGTCCGTGTGTTCACTAAAAGATGTCATTGTCGTCATTCTCTTCTTCACCTTCTCCTCCCTTCCTTATCATCATCATGTTCATGGACATCATTATGATGTAGGGGTCATGGTGTGTTAATTGTTATGACTTAAAGTCTCTAAGACAAATGTGAATACATATAGCTACGTTTCTCTCAACTGGTAGTCTGATGAATGTGGTGACTTGTTTATTGCAATTTTCACAGGTTTGGCAGATTTTTTCATGTATTCTGCTGGATCTTAAACCATTGCTGTTTTCGCGTGTAGTTAAGAACTATGCAGTGATGTCTGTACCATTGAATTGTTTTTTTTGTTTCATTTTTTTCACGAGTCCTTGTGGATTGAAAGTACAATATCCGCAGGATATCGTATAATCTTTCAAACCTCTTTATCGAGAATATAT
>NC_068989.1:61452946-61455446 GCF_001194135.2 Octopus bimaculoides
ATATATATATATATATATATACTAGAACTGTTGCGTCTGACATCCACGAGATGCATCTCACATACATCATTTATTCTTCCTTGATATGTTGCTCTAAGGAGAGACCACACGTAATACAAGTTCGAGAATCGATGGTCTTAAATCACAATTATCAGCTTTCTGTCGCTTCTTCTATTTGTAAGTCTGCGACCGAGGTGTGGTTCTATTATCTGTAGCTCTTTCATACAATAGTTTTGCATGATGTCTATGGAGTAGTTTCAGCTTCCAGAGAAATACCACATATGTATTGTATTTGCTTTTAGAACAGCTTTTGCAGCTCTCTCAAATACGTACTTATATTACTATATTTTGTTTTTTCTTTTGAAAGTACTTTTTCTATTGAAAGTACTTTACATTATTTGCATTCACTTCCAAGGAGTAATTTTTTTTTTCATCGTGTTAGGCAAGTGTATTTTACATTTCATTATATATTAATTCGGATATATATTTTGTAGTTTCACTTTAATATTATCTAGATCATTCTATACGTCTCCATTAGAGTATTATATAATTTCCCTGTTTAAGTGGATCTTTATCGTCTTGGATTCGTGGTGAACGCAAAAATAATTTGTTGAAATGTATGTGGTATCTTTGAAAAGCAGTGAAGCCTTTTAAATTAGTTTTCTCGTCTACGTTTTACTATTTTTGTTTAGTATGCCTTGAACAAAACAGTCTACTGACAAAAATTTATCTACTTTTTGATGATTTCCACCACAACATCACACAGATTCCTATGCCACCATTATGAACTTCGAACCAGCTTCTATCGATTAATAGTAAACCTAAGATATATTAATTTATTATTATCCTTTGAAAACTATTAACAATTACTAGCCGTGTAAATTTATTTCATTTATAAGTTTTAGTATTTCCACAATAGGCGCGCTCTGTCCCTGTTTAATGCATATCCCTGGGAAAATGTTCCATACATGTTAAATATTTGATTATAAATTTCCTTTCCACCCTACACCCTGATCTCACATTTGCAATCTCAGCACAGATGCCCTTTGCAAACAACTGCAAATCTTTCTCTTATCCCATCCTACGAACAAGCAATCCAATTATATGCGCTTTATGCTAAGTCAAGCAATATAATGTGATGTACAATATATTTACACAGAATCATATAACGACCAACGTGTATTCCCACAGCCTTCATTATGCAACTTAAACAATGCAATGACTATTTATAACCTCGACACCATTTCAAAAGATCATATCGATCTGCTATACGCATTACATTTCGGTTGCTGCAATCTAAACAATATTATATAATATTCTAAATGTTGATTTTTCATAGTCTTTTACATAAGGAAATTTCGAAATATTTGCATGCGATCTTGATCTCGTTTTATTACTTTTATGGCGTCCATACGATGAAATCATTCACACATGACTATTGAATAATATATGAACTATTGGATACTTTGGTATGAATATAAATTTATGTTTACATATGCATGCATACTGACATATGCACACAGTACTACAATACCTACACACGCATACACTGGCACACACAAACACATACATACGCATACATACTGAAACGAACTAACACACACACACATACACGCGCGCGCATGAGTATGTAGCTGTGCGCGTTTGTATATGTTTATGTGTATATGAATGTATATGTAGTTTCATTGTGTATAATTATATATACATCATGTTATTCAGTTATGCAACAAATGCACTTTCGAAAATACGTCATACATTCTCAATGTGATACTAAAATGATTAGAGATATTTTGTCCGAGGAAGAAATTCATTAGCATATTGGCATATATTTATATCAGATCAGCGATTTTATGAGACGTGCCACTTGTAATCATTCATATAAGTCAATACAAAAGTCGATTAGTCGCATCGTCCGACACTTGCCCAACAACCCCTCTGAGCTTGCTTTGGAAGAGGATTCTTTAAGAAGAAACTTTTGGATACAAAACTTGATAAAAAAATGCATGGAGCTTGGAATAATCAACAGACATCCAATACAAACTACGTATTCTGCAGCAGCCACAAATGGACCGGCTTATACCACATTAATAACAGCTGCTTTGCAGCTTTTACTGTGTTGCAGAATCGATATATCGTGGTCTGTTTTTGTTTGCTGTGCATGATACATATCAGTGGGAAATGCAGTTAGCAAATCCTATAGTCTACTATATCTGCTGCAAGCAGTGCTATAAATTTGCGTTGATATGCAAACCACTTCTTCGTCGGCTCTGGTATACCAATGATACTGCTGGTTGTTTTATGCCCCGAAAATATGTGAAAACTTCAGTGGGAAACAAATAACACAAGTCAATTTCAAAAATAACTTAGACTGATATCATATAGATAAGTGCTTATCGCCCGTATGTGACCAAAGCACTCATAGAATTTATACTTGATAGCTATAACATCGTTGTAACTGTTCCTTGGAAGACCAGATATGTGAATAAATGTATAAAGTATA
>NC_068989.1:61457946-61462974 GCF_001194135.2 Octopus bimaculoides
AACACAAAAGTACATATGCGTAGACTTTTACAAGTGAGTAAATGCATATATGTAGGTGTTTGTTTGTATATATATATACATATATATATATTCATACATGCACATATCTGTTAATGGATAAATAGTTGCGTGAGTGTGTATATACATGTATGATTACATTTTATGTGTAAAGGGAAAATACTGGAATTAATTTTAAAATTCTTAATTAGTCCAAATATTAATTATTTCTTAAGGAAATGAGAACCTCAGTCTGTTTAAGCATGATATACGTTCTAAAGAATACACACAGAGGTGATAATAAGCAGATATCTAAGAATACATAAAATTATAAACATGAATTTGCATAATCAAGAATTAATTTTCTATCAAATATCTTCTAAATATAAAGTTGTGTTGACTAAAAATAACTGATGTCTAATTGCTTGCAATACGTATTAACACATAAAAGAAAAGAAAGTTTGTTTCATAATATTGTGAATATTTTAGAAATATTTAATCAAAATGCAGTAATAATAATAATTGTAAATATATATTTTTTTATTCTAAGTTCATTTTATGAAACGTCTTCATTGTCTAAAGTGGTGTATGTGTATTTAACACTAAATTTCTAAAATGCTTAGGCGCATTAAATTGATTATTTATAAATTCATACAAGGGGAAATATAATCACGACTCTTCTTGACGTGACGCGTTTTAGAATATCAAAATGAGCTTTGTCATCACCGAGTGAGTTCAAAATATAAAATATTATGAGATGAATTTCAGTCGCCATTTAAATTAGTATTATCTCTTAAAGTCATTTGAATCATTTTCATATTAATATAACGAAAGCTCTTGGTTACTTTGCCGCAATGAATACAGTACTGTCATCCTTAGTAAAAGTATGATCTGATCTTGTCGGTGCTTATGTTTTGGATATTATGTTCCAATGAGGTTATCCCGAAAATGCTTTATCGAGTAGCAAAGTATAATAAATCTATTTTAGAAAATTCAATATAAATAGTTGTACATTACTTGACATAGGCAATCAAATGCAAATTAACCAACAGAGCATAAATTTATTGATACAAAAATAAGGAGTTTCATACGTAGATACGTTTCATAATATGAAAATGTCATCTGCGCAAACATTATTATCATCCATATTCACTGCGGAACTGGCGTCGATTATTATTGAGTATTGGTACCAGATTGAAATGAGACTCAATAAATATGAAACATGATCACGTCGATGTTTGTCAGCTTTAAAATTTATGTAACATAGGTAGTAGGCTGACGCATTGAATGATTGACATTTTTTTAGCTGAAGGGTTTTGCGGAAAACTCATTTCGAATAAGGGCTCTTTTCGAGAGAGAGAGAGAACTCATTTCGAGAGAGGACAGGAACAAGATCAACAAATTCATATGGTACATGGTAACTGTTTGTTTCTAGTAACATCTTAGCATTAGATAGTAAAATTACTTCAAAATTTTTGATCGTATTATTTTTCCTTGAGTGTTTTATTAACCTCAATGTACAGAAAATAAACACGTTTTATTCGATCGACTTTTCTCATAGGCGATCGATATACACTATATGTAATTCCGGTGCATGATACAATTTATTTGAGTCAACTAAACAGTGAAGCCTGTAGGTAGTAATTCAAAAAGCTAAACATGGGAAATATATTTTCTAAAATCAAATACGGTCATATTAAGAAAAGGATATATTAGATAATATGACCACAGTCGTCAAATAAAACATAATCCGGCGCCACTGGCCACAGTCTAAACTACCTGTTAGATTTGGTGGTCTTGATCTCCGTTCTGGATTGAACATGGCTGTGTCAGGCAATCTTTCCTCGCTCTCCTTCAGCAAGATACTTCATGGGATGGCGAACCAGATATGGCCCACGAACTGGAATCAGGCTTAGCTGATTGAATCGCTGAAGGCCTTGCCGTTCCCCAGAATGCGGATGTCCAACGTAACCGGGATTTTAACAGGCGCAAGTTCATCTTCGAGCGGTTAGGCACATCATTAGATGAACAACATCTTGCCTGCCGCCGCCCCGATTTGCAGCCAAAGGGCGTCGATTGGCTCAATTCGATGCCCTTCTCATCTACTGGTACTTTCTAGATGATGACTGCCCTCGTATTGGAATAGCCCTACACTGTAGCCCCGCATACGTGAGCCTCACAAATGTTGTGGAGCAGTAGAAAATGAATTCGGCCTGCATCTCTTATCCTGCACCATTAGCGCGGTCCGATCCCCCTAACACGTTGTTCTTAATATCATAAGTAGAAGGGGTCTAGACGTGGCTAGCTTCCCAACTGAACTGCAACCGATAGGTTCCTGGCGGAATAATCCTCTTCCCATTCGAAGGAGGCACACACTAAGTCTAGGATGCGACAAGGAACAGCAGGTTCTCCAGCTCCAGCCTTGCTGCATCGGCTGCATACCCGGTGGTCGCCGCCCATTAGGCGGAAGAGAGAAAAACCAATAATTACAGGAGTCTGACAGGCCGCTATAAGTTTGTATCGGTCACCGTCGAGAAGTCAGATTTTGTGTGACCCCCATACTACTGATTTCCTCCGCAGAGTCGATATGACGGCAGCCGGTAAGAGAAATGAGTCCGGAGATGGGGTGGTTGATGAAACGAGTATCGCTAGTCATCATCTGCGGCAATGCCATCGCGCTTATTACTGCGGGGCGCAGATGAGCAACCATTCGTTCCGAGGGGGTGTGACACATTACCCCTCTCCTCTATCTGCTGTTGTTGTATTATTTTTCGTTCTTTTTCTCTTTTCTCTTTTTTTATGTTTCTTTACATTTAAATGTTATAATTTAAAATGTTATCTGGTGTATAATTGACTGCAGAAAAAACAAAAAAAAAATCAAAACAATGTCTTTGTTCTTTAATTCAAACATTTTCATAGTTCATATGCTTTTATGCTCACGGCTGAAATGTTGTTAAACAGCACTGACATCCAGCTATTTTACTCCAAAGCTCAAGTATTCTAAATGCTTAATCAACTGCAATTAGGATTTAATAACGCATCTAAGACAGTATGTCACTATGCTACCCACCAGTGAGATAACAAATTGCATTTTCTACCATTAGAAATCCCTGTCACTGACCAGCAGACGTAATTTAAGTGATATATTTTCAGCTACAAATAAATAACTTTATCAGAATTTTAATTCATCAATCAAGAGAAAGAAAAAAAGATAATACAAAGAGTTGGTTCAATACTTATAAAGAGTATTGTATTTGTTTGTAGAGAAAAATCCTCTAATGATCCAGATTAATTCCATTCTGGAATATCCTTTAGTTAGGATCCGGAAATCCTCAGATTCGTCACAATTTCAAGGCAGTCCTGATATATTTTGTTTTATAAACCTAATAATAATATAGATGAAAAGAAAAGTAAATACATGCGTGATATTACTGGAAAGGAAATAAATTTAGAATCTCATAGATTAACAGGCTGTTGCTGCCATGATATGAGGGGTAATGCAATTCGGAAATTAAGTTAACAGTACGATTGTGCAGTCTTAGACTTCGTGATTTTACTCTATAATATTTTGGAATTTAGAATTTGGAATTAACGTTATCGATTTTAAGATAATATCATTCACACGCATGTAGATTTGATTGATTTAATATCTCAAAGAAGGAATATTGTTATCCTAAGGGTAAAAGTAAAAGATATCATGCAGTAATAAATATCATTTTGTAGAAAGTTTGAACTTTTCCTACATAAATTGTCTTGAGAATAGATCATGGTGACATTGGTATATGATATTATTTTCAATATCAGAATACAATATATTACTACTAAGTTTACTCTGAAGATTAACAATCTTAAAGTTAACTGGGCAAAAAATAAAAGAGGTGTACAATATTTTAAGGAAATGACGTTTAAATCCCAACGCGTATAAAAAGTAGCGACAAAAAAAAAAGACAGTCAGAATTGATTTCAAATATAATTTATTAAAGAACTTCATAGGAAACAACAATTATTTTCTTCAAAGTGATAAATATATTTTCAAAATAAAATAGTATACGTTATGCACATTGAAATTAGTTCCTACCGTTTGTTTCTTACTTCCAAATTTCAGACATTTGAAATAATTCACGTGCAAAACCATTATTTCCCATAAATGATACGTCAAATTTCTGGTCTGTTAAACCAATATCTGGAGAGCTGTGACAATATCATCAATCCATCTTCGTGCATTATTGTAAGATCTTTTGTATTCCTGCAATGAGAATTTTGCATTTCTTTTTATACTGGGTTAGTGAATGCATCAATCTTTGAAATTGAAACTAAGAATGTATTTCGATGATGTTTTGTAGCAACATGGAATCAGTTTTTAAACTTATAGAAACTAAGAGGTGCTTCAGTCAAATATTGATCCACGGCATGCCTCAATTATTAGCAATACATGATTAGTCTATTAAGTCATTAAAATGATGCATTGTTTAGAATGGCAACTAAAGTATACAATAATATAGATTAATGACAGCATTGATACTTGTAAGTACCTGTTTGCATTCGTATGTGTTTGGTAAATTAGGTACGAATATATTAACACGACAAATTACACAGATAGCATGTTAGACGGGAGCATAATTTCACTAAGATTACTGAATATATACATTCATCGAATATCAATTACACTCTCTTGGTCTCTTTCACACACACACTCTTTCTTTCTTTTTCTTTCTCTCTCTGTATATATATATATATATAATATAATATTTGTGTATGTTTTGTATGCATATAGGCGCAGGCATGGCTGTGTGGTAAGAACTTATTTCCCGACCACATGCTTCCTGGTTCAGTGGCATCTTGGTTGCGCGTCTTCTACTTTAGCCTTGGGGTGACCAAAGCGTTGGCAGTGGAATTGGTAGACGAAAACTGAAAGAAGCCTGTCTTATACATACATATATATATATATATATTAATTTTATTACTAATTGACGATTCCCTGCCCTATATCTATCTATCTATCTATCTATCTATCTATCTATCTATCTATCT
>NC_068989.1:61465839-61470698 GCF_001194135.2 Octopus bimaculoides
TGTGTGTGTGTGTGTGTGTGTGTGTGTGTGTGTGTGTGTGTGTGTGTGTGTGTATAATATATATATATATAATTCAATGCAGAGAACATAAGCACCTTCACCAAAAATATTGCAGTGCAGTGAATTTACATGTCCATATAGAAAAAAATATATGAATTAAACATCTACGAAAATAAACACAACACCACCAAAACTTTATTCAAAAAGTGATTAATTTATTAATGTAAAGTGTTCGTTCATGGACGCCTACGAGGACGGTTCGTGTCAGTAGGCATACAGAAAAACTTTTTTTTAGGAATATCAGATATTATTCTGTTTATAATAAATGGATTTTGCTAGCAAAATTGAGGAACACTGAATTTTGAAAAGTGAATCGTAAACAATGGTTTTGTATTGTCCTGCAGAAATTTGGTTTCGCATGGATTAGTTATTGCAAAATACACGGCGCTCTTTTAATGATTATAACATAGAAGTATTATATTTTTACGCTTGACTAGAAGAAGCCTGTCTCGTTGGATTGATATTACTACCACCTCTTCTGAAAAGATGCGTCTGTCCTTCAGATCTAATTGCATCTCCAAAAAAGTACTTGATGTAAGAAAGTAAACGGCTCTTCACTTCATGAGGGTCTTGGTTTCAATAGATGTTGAAGGTTATTGCTTTCTGGTTTTAAATCTCTGCGCGTCTATTATTTGGCGATTTCAGCAGGGAGATTTCGTCCCTGCACCTGTACCATCGTTGTCTGAGTATATCTTGTCGAATCACGGGTTCATAATTATATACTTTCCAGTTAAAAATGGCTGCTTTGATTCCGCTTTCGTTGGATAGCAAAAAAGAAGTCTAACACAACGCCAGTACTCGTATGGACACCTGGTGACATACCAAACTTAACAGAAAACGTAAAGCAATAAGTCACACATTGCACGTAATCTTTTCGATCGTTTTTTCTTGGAGAAGCAAAATTACGACAAATAGATCTAATAACTCAATTTAGCATGAAAAATTCTATAAAAACCTTCAGAAAGGAACATTATAGAAGTGATCATCGAAACGACAAGTAATTTATGAAATATATTTTCCTCAAAAGCATCTTCACGAAATTTCGATAAATATGAAACAAATTAACTTTTCATTATTTACATTATTTACATTTGACGGATATTTGTCCTCATCTTGTTTGTTGTTAACACAAAGTTTCGGCTGATATACCTACCAGCCTTTATCGGGTGTCTTGGGGAAATTTCGAACCCGGGTTTTCATTCCTAAGGTATTTTTCGATGTTATTATTATTATTATTATTATTATTATTATTATTATTATTATTATTATTATAACTTTCAAAATACAAAGACCTGGAAGTAGAGATAACTCGAATGTGGAATCTAAAAACAGAAACAATTCCTATCATAGTAGGTGCCTTAGGTATAATAAAAAAATATTCAGACAAATACATAACAAAAATACCAGGACTTACAAATATATATATATATATATTATTATTATTATTATTATTATTATTATTATTATTATTATTATTATTATTATTATTATTGTTATTATTCAGGTCACTGCTTGGAATCGAACTCGGAAAGTGGGGTTAAGAGCGCGGTCTACTATCCCAAAGATTCCGATTTCGAATCCAAGCAGTGACCTGAATAATAATGATGAAGATGATACTACTACTACTACTACTACTACTAATACTACTACTACTACTAATAATAATAATAATAACATCAAAAAATACCTTTGGAATGAGAACCCAGGTTCGAAATTTCCCCCAAAACACCTAATGAAGGCTGGTGGGTATATTAGCCGAGACGTTGTGTTAACAACAAAGATGAGGACAAATAAATATCCATCAAATGTAAATAATATAAATGATGTACATAATTCTTCACCTCTTAAATATAGGACTAAATTAACCTTTAACTAAATGACTGCATTGTAAAAAAAGATATACAAAATTCAGACTCGTGTCGTACACGTTAAATTAAATATATATAAAAATATTTCTAATATAAAATCCATCTTCAAATATATTTGGTGTTGCAATTATGGTTAAGTGAAGACAGCTCGTGTATTAACATTGAATTTATTGCAGAGTGTAAATGTTGTTTTAAACTTTTAAGCAATACGTAAAATGTATTACTTCTAATTTCGTTTACTTCTTAAACCTGTGGTCAAATATGAAATGGGAAAATACCATAAATGTAAGTTTCTGACAGTAATTAAATTGCAAAGTTTTGTCGGAAAAATGGAAGAATATTAAATCAGAAAAGTTGTTGTCTTCTTCAGTCACTAAACGACAGTGTATATACAAAAATTTCAATGATTAGCATGGGCCCTGAGTAAGGATGACACACAAATTCGTGAAATGTTCCTTCCTTTACTGTTGCAAAATTATACATCAGTAGTTCATAGAGATGCAACAGTGGAAGCGAAAGACCCAGGTTGGTCCAACGTAGCTACTAGTGTACCCTACTACTGATGCTATGGAATGACTACCTCGTGGAAGCGAGTACAAAGTACATTTGCTAGAGTTAGGAAGCAAGCTAAACCTAAGACGTAATAACTGGCCTTCTCCACCAAACCAGTGGCGGGGGGGGGCTTCATCTTAGAAGCTAAATCATTGTGAAGAAATGGCCTCCGTAACCTGCTGGCCAATCGAGCCGTTCTACGACGGTGAAACAAAATCAGTAACCAGAGACTACTAAGAACATCAGTTACCAATAGGCCGCCACGGAAATGGATAACAATCATTGCTATATGTACCAACAACTACAGGTCTTTGGCAGAGAGAACCGGAATGGTCCATCTAATGGAAGAGAATAAGACAATCAAATTTGATACACTAGGGATTTGTGAAACACTTCAAAAGGGAGAATAAATGTGATATTGGATACATGGAAAAGTTGTGAGACTGGGAGAAACGTGGGATGCGTGAGTAACAACATAGCGTTCATCGAAGGCAACATGATGTTCAAAAATTGTTTCTTACCAATGGCCTTCATCACGCATGGGAGTACTAAACATCCGTCACCTAAGAAGTTCCACCTTGAAAATGATCCAGACCTATGCTTTCAGAAATTCGAATACAGAAGACAAAGCAGAAGAATTCATCCTAGAGCTAAATAAAACGCTAGCTCACAAATGCACTTATACCATAGTGATGGGAGCTTTCTAAGTTTGGATAAGGGCTTCAAAGAGAGAAACATCTTGATAAGTTTGAGTAAAAAAAGAATAAAAAACGTGAACGCCTGGTTACCATAGCAGCAACAAGGTGACTTTATATAAGGGACTGTCTATGCAGGAATCAACCTCGAAAGAGATGGACATGGAGAGTCCCAAGCACTCAGTACAAAAATGAAATTGACTTTCATTCTGGTTGATAAACAGCACACATTGAGGGACGTCTCAGTAGTAGTACCATTCATCACAGGCAGTGATCATCGTGATCAAAGTTGGTGATCAATGAAATCAAAGAGAAACAGGCTCTGCATATGCAAATGAAGAATGGACGCGTCATGGCCTTTCGTTTGAAACAGTTACCACGAAGAAAAGTTTGGAGTCAAACTGAAAAGCTCGATGAAGACTACAATTTGCTTATCGAGAAACTATGAGCTGCGTATGAAAAGCAAATACTGCAAGCCAGCGGCAGCTTGGTGGAATTATCTCGCAGAACAGAATAAAATGTAAAATGCTGAAGAGGAACGTGAGAGATCACCTTGAGTATTTCTTTCTCTGTAAACCGATCAGACATCAAAGAAATAAATTCAAGAATTAAGGATTGAAGAAATTGATGTAGGCTACAATGGAAAGGAAATCATTTAAATGATGCAGGAGCGGACTGAGACTCTACATGTCAAGTGTAAGCGAGCTTAACAACAAAGATGGACTAACGCTTACAGAAACAGGGGAGATGAAAGCGGTTTGCACAACCTTCTACACCAACCTTTTAAAATTATCAGTGAAGGCTGATTCCTGCTGATACAAATGCTGGAAGAAGTGCCACTAATTCTGCACAGGGAATTTATAAACGCCCGTAAAGTGATGAAAACATACAAGGCTCACGCAGAAGATGGCATCGCAACGGATATGTTAAAAATGCGATAATGAAGAGCTGTAGAATATATTCGTTCTAAGCTTCAAAACGCTATCTGAAGGTGAGTAAAATATCCCCCCTCTGTAAAGAATCAAGTACCACTCTGTTTCATAAGAAAGGAGATGAAGATGATTTTAAAAGATTATCGCATGATATGACTCTTTAAGCTGTTTACATATTTCATAGACACCAGATAATCAAAACACCTCGTCGTCCAGCATCCATGAGAGTAAGCAGGTTTAGAATACGATAAACCACATATTCACTCTAACACAGCTCGTAGACCAAGCGAACGAACAGATTCATTCACTATATATCGTTTTGCTGATTACGAAAAGGCCTTATTCTAGATTAAAGTATTATTGAAATATCTTTGGAGATACAAGATGATGAAGCGCAATGGATCGAACGCATAAGAGATTTGGACTCTAGGTTTCCAACAGATTTAGATTTGCTATCACAACTAGTAATGGTACCGATTGATAAGGGTGGTAAAGAAGGAGAAATCATCTTTACAAAGCTCTTTAATGCATGTCTAAAAACAGTCATTACGAACATCGATTGGGCAGGTGGCGTGAACATCAATGACCGGCAGCTAACGCACCGACAAGACAATTCGAAGATGACATTGTACACGTCGCTAAAACTGCAGACCAGCTACAGAAGCGCTATTGGTAGCGCTCATAATATCTGGTGGCCATACGAGGTAAAACATACATATAAACACACACACACACAAACACACACACATATA
>NC_068989.1:61471339-61472296 GCF_001194135.2 Octopus bimaculoides
TATATATATATATATATACATACATATACATACATACAAATATACTAACCTATATATTTCTCTTTCTGTCCATAAATACAAACACACATACGCAGATATAATAGACACACGCACATGTACGTGTGTGTGTGTGTGTGCGCGCGCGCGATGCAATTTCAAACTGGTCTTACTTTTATTTACACAATCACATTATACATATGGATCTTCCCATTTTCACAAGGATAGCTCAAATGGGGCTGTAAACTTGTCTATTTTGCTGAAACTGACACTATATTTACGCACGTTATATTACATATCTACCTGAGGCCGTGATATATTTTAATAACTGTTGACCTTGATAAAATGTGGGAGATAACCTCTAAGCGGTCTCTCCATCTGTTTACTGTCATACTTGCTTACGAAACTGGAATATATAAACCTCAATGTTGTACTATGTAACTAGCAGTCAGCATTTATGTCCACCAGATTTCAATAATTACGTTTCGGTCCATTTTCTTTCCTTTCAATCTAATCAATAGCTTGCCACAAATCTATAGCAAGCTAATGCTTAAAGGGTAAGATGTGATCTATTTAATGAAGATTTTATTTATTCATCAATGCGCTCCGATCTACTAATTTACTGAAAGGTGTTAATGACGGCACAACTGTTTGATTAATTAGTGAAAATACGAGGTCCAAGGGAAAATACACTGACCGTACAAAATATGTGCCAAGTATAGTGTAGAATAGTCTCGGATGCAGACTTGTTTATTGAAGACTTCACCATCCTGTCAATATTAGCTAAATCTTGTCGTTTAGACTTATATCTATACGTTAGCTTCCCAACCAGAAACATAGCACCTTCAATAGGGGTTTTCTACTATAACCTCGGACCGACCAAAACCTTACGGGTGGATTTGGTAGACGGAAACTGAAAGAAGTCTGTCGTGGATATATATATATATATATATATATATA
>NC_068989.1:61472306-61476178 GCF_001194135.2 Octopus bimaculoides
TATGCGTGTATTTGTGTGTGTGTGTGTGTGTTTGTTTGCCTATGTTTGTCCTCCACCACCTGTTGCTCTTGACAACCGGTGTTGGTGTGTTACCTACTCGTAACATAGCGGTTCGGCAAAGAGATGATAAAATAAGTACCCGGCCTCAAAAGAATAAGTACTGAACTCGATTCATTGGATTGAAATATTCTCCAAGGCGATGCTCCAGTATGGCTGCAATCTAATGTCTGAAAAAGTTAAAACTACATATTTTGGAGGTATTATCACACACCTGATTCTGCTATGACCTTTCAATAGTTATGGGTTGAAATACATGCAATTTTCTATACAACAAGAAAATACGTTTCCTTGAATTCTTTTTTGACCTCTCCATAACCGAGTGTGAGAGTTGGATTCATCACTTTGAGCCAGAGGTGAAGAGGCAGTCTTTGTAGTGAAATCACCTTTCTTAAACTGCTTCAAAGTTCATTTCATCTGCAAGTAATGGCCTCAGATTTTTGGGATAGTGACTATCATCGAAAGTGCCACCCGTCAATGGAAAATACAATGTCAACTTGCTGAGGCAGTTTTGAAAGTCTATCAATATCAAACGCCCAGGAAGTCTGACGAACGGTCACTTGTTTCATCAGAACAATGCTTCAGCATACACATCGTTGCCTTCAATGGATTCTGTGCATGACTATGACTTTGAAGTCGTTGACCATCCTCCCTATTCTCCTGTTGCAGCCCATCTGACTATCATTTGTTTCACATCCTCAAAAAAAGATTTTGCTGGGAACCAATATCGCGGTGATGATGATGTCAAAATGGTATGGCTTAAAGCTATAACGTGCAGCTTGACCTCATTTCTATAACCTTATGATGGTAGGCTCAACATTCTTTCAAGTGCATTGTGGATTAATTTTTTGTTACCGATAGTATGCTAAAAGTTATTGAACCAAGGTATCTTGCAATGGGTTAGGAACCTGGAATTATGATACAAACAAAACTTCTTAACGAAATGACGGGGTTTTTATTAGCTATTGCTTTTCAACTCGATTTTCTGGCAAGAATACTCTACTCCTCTTTCTTACTTTGAAGTTACAGTCTCTAAAATTTACGAGCAACAAAGTGTTGATCTGCCAGAATCGTGAGCACACTGAACAAAATGTTCAGCGACATTTCGTCCATCTTTATATTTGTATAAATTCTGCCGGGGTCCTTATTTCCCTCCGTCGACAAAAAAAGTACCAGTCGAGCATTAGGTTCCATGTAATCGGTTTAATCCCTCATCTGAGATTGCTGACCTTATGCAAAATTTCAAACGTATATGTATCAATGATAAGGCGGCGAGCTGACAGAATCGTTAACACGCTGGAAAAATGCTGAGAGGCATTTCATCTATCTTTAGCTTCTGGGTTCAAATTGCGTCGAGGTTGACTTTCACTTTCATCGTTTTGGGCTCGATAAAATAAAAACCAGTTCAATCATGGGGTTGATGTAATCCACTTACCCCCAGCGCCGAAATCGCTGGCATTGTGCCAAAATTTGAAGCGAATATTTATGAACGATTTACAAATTGAATTTTAATACTCGTTGTCAGCTCTGTACACTTACCGCTTCTAGAATTTAATATATCATATAGTATGTTCTTGTTCAATTTCTTTATTATTACACATATGAATACACGAAATATTGAGTGGATTTTAATGTTCTGTTTCATACCGTTGAATATACATTATAGCCTCTCTATATAGAGAATATATAACGCTACAAACGCCGTATGCTTTCTGCATATTCCATGCTGTTTATTCGGATGATCGAATGTTCGACCAACACTTGACGGGAGGGGAGTTTTATTTCTTCATTGACATTAATAAAGTCAAATAATCAAATGCTCTCCAGAAATACTATAACTCCTATATGATACCGAATTATTAATCGGAGCAGTACCGTGTCACTGGTAACGTAATCTGTCCCGAAACTTTATATTCATAATCTTCAATGTATATAAGAACAGAGAATTTGGGAGTCTACAAAAGCATATACAGCACTCCATATTACAATATTATGCTAATTCTGCATACACACTCACATACACTCGCATATATGTATATACATATATATATATATATATACACATACATATATACATATATATACATATATATACATACATATATATATATATATATATACATATATACATACATATATATATATATATTAGATATATATTATATATTTATGTATGTATAGATACCTATATGCAAGTATATATGTATTTATACACACACACATTTATATAAGTATATATATTTATGTGTGTGTATGTGTGTGCATGATATGTATGTGTGCGTGTGTACTCATGTAACATAAATATGTGTACTATGACATTGAATGGAAAATTGGAAAATTTTCCCCTGACCGAATCCTTAATAATAATATACACATATGAATAACTATGTGTGCATTTATATGAATAAATAAATATAGGTATTTGTATACATGTGAGTGTGTGTATAAGCAAGTGAAGCAATAAATCAATGATATTGCTCTTCAAATAATATTTCCCAAACTAAAGCTGAAGTATCATATTTCTAAGAAAGTAATTGGCGTGAAAACATTTCCTTTCATGTGAAATATTAGGTGTTATATATTGTCAAAGCAAATGTTGTTTTCATATTTCCAGCAATTAAATTATCTATTGCGAGCCAGATCTACTGAATCCTAACATCAGTTTAGTGTCTATTAATTCCAACTTTGTGCTATAAATGCGGTCATTATTATTTTTGATTTATTTATTTAACGGTAAATAATCGAGATAAATATAATTAATAAAGCCCGAGTATTCTTATTATTTCCATTTATATACAACCCACTTAATATTTTCCTTTTGAGATTCAACGGTTTTAGAAATATACCAAATCATTCAGTTTATTATAAGTATTTGTAAAGATACATTCTTAATGTAAACACCATTATTTTCTTAAAGATAGTCAGAATTTTATTATTATTCAGTATTTGCTTGGTGACATAGCAAATATTATGATAACTGAATGTTTTCTTCACCAATATGCGCTTTATTATTATGATAGCGATCAAATTGTTGTGTCCTGTATATCAAATAATGGTACACATAGACCAAGGGTTGAGTATAATATTCAATCGTAGCCAAACCCTTTCAACGTTTCCGTCATTACCATGCGAAGAGAATTCTATAGACAGTAAAGAAATAGTATATCATAAATATTTTATATTACTTAAATATCACTTTTAAGAATATATGTGAAAAATACAGTGATCAACCTGATTAATGACTTATTTTCTTCTGTCGTCTCCTGCTTACCATTTCTTTAGATGGAAAGTATATTTTGATATAGTAACAGCCGTGGAAATAAAGTCACGAATGGTTAGAGGTTACTAAACAGTAAACAGATCCCAGACTAGAGGAAAACAGTAAATGTCCGTTGTTGAATGGTAAATTGATGATCTAAAGGTGAAAAAATCATTCCTTACCTCGAAACGATGATTAATCAAGTCAGAAAGAGACAGAAAAAGGGAGGAAAAAACTGTTTTTTTTTTGTTTGTATGTAATCAATTTCATTTAATTTACCTTCACTAATTTACCTATTTAACGCTGTAATCAATGAATACATGAATATATATATGTATATTGTATTGTCACACTATATTACAGAAAATAGAGATTAATTCTTCAAAAACCATGAGAGATATTCAAAACTGTGTTGATATATTAAACGTCATATTGAAAAGTGTAAAACATATATGATAATCTCAGATTCAGAACTGAGATTTTATTGAAGAAATTGCCGTGATGGGATATGACAACCTGCACGCACACACAGATACAACCTCATACGCGCTCAAAC
>NC_068989.1:61476295-61478813 GCF_001194135.2 Octopus bimaculoides
TATACATACATACATATATATATACATATATACATATGTATTTATATATAGCTATATATCTATCGATATGCAAAAGTATATATGTATATTGTATTGTCACACTATATTACAGAAAATAGAGATTAATTCTTCAAAAACCATGAGAGATATTCAAAACTGTGTTGATATATTAAACGTCATATTGAAAAGTGTAAAACATATATGATAATCTCAGATTCAGAACTGAGATTTTATTGAAGAAATTGCCGTGATGGGATATGACAACCTGCACGCACACACAGATACAACCTCATACGCGCTCAAACACACACATATCCTCATACAGAAACACACACGCTCGCACCTGAAAACACACCAACTTAAGCCAAACTACAATGGAGAAATACATATTTAAAAATATGTGTATGTATTTAAATGCTGGCTGGTATCCGTGTACACATATGTGTGTGTGCGCGGGGTTGATTGCGTGTGCTTTTATATGTTAGAAAGAATTATTTCACGTTAAAAAGTAAATACTTACTATGCAAAAGGATTTTAAATGAAGTGAAAGAAAATACAGAATAAATATCAACTCTCTATACCGATCTTTTAAAATATATCACACTTTAGTCTGTGCAACACACTACAATAGAATTATTGCTATTCATATCGAAACATAACCATAAACATTAAATCGTCGCAGATTGCTACAGGCATCACCTTTTGTTAACAGAGTGCGTGGGAAACGAAATAACACATGCAGTAACTTTATGATCAGCGAATATGTAAACGACAGTGAAATAAGCAATACTCACATTATGCAGGAAATGATAAAAAGTTAAGTGAAACGTATTCTAGTCTAGAAATATTACAGACCTTAGGAACTAAATATCACCAACTCAACAGAAATAGATTACAAGGAAATTAAACATCCCTTTATTTTATTATTTTTTTTACAGAATATCCAAGATTCTGAAAGAACTGCATGATTCAATTATTTATTTGTTGTTTATTTATGATAATTCCTGTAAAAGGGCATCACTTGTCATTGATTTGAAACGTTTGTAGCACTGGTTTACTGCAGTAATGGCGCAGATTTTGACAGATTTTACAGTTTCTTGGCGAAACTTATACAATTCGCTGTAGTTTAACTCTGATACATATCATACCTAGGTACTCACACATGCACACACATCCAGAGGACATAAATGATGTGTAGACTTTCTCTGATTGTCCTCTTATCTCCAGACTATAAGTTTACCTTTCTCCTTAATGGAGAACATTTCTCAGTGTTGGGAAAAATCGGCAATCATGAGATTATCTCCCCTTTTGAAGTGGAGCTGGTCATAATTTAAATTTTGAAGGATGTTTGCATGGTGTTTGACATATCAGTACGTCAGATATATTCCTTCTTCAAGTACATACCACAGGACACTTCGATTCGTTTCTCTTCAATATTTTACACTTTATATAATAGGTCTATACAAATATACACGTCTGCTGTCATACACCCAAACGTCATACAAAGAACCACAAAGACAAACGCTACTTGACCATACACCTCAGTAAAAATATATATGCTCACAAAAACACACATACATACACACACTCTAACACGCACGTCTTACATGCTCTCCTACAAGAAAATGCTAATCTCATTCTGCACACTATTACTGGTCAGTCAACGGTGAAATGTTCAGCAATACACCAGGTAACTTCCCTCGTTCGAATTTTATATCCGTTTATAATTTTCTCTGTTTCAACATCTTCCTGCTCTTCCCTTCCCTTTTCTTATTATCTGTGGAAAGACAATGTCCAAAAAGATATAGGCACCAACACTTTCCTTTTCCCCAAATACTAATTTTGAACTGATCCCGTCATCGACTATTTTGTATATTGAATTTTGTAATTCGATGCATACATATGTGCATACGTACATGAATACGTACATTTATAATAAAATGGGAAAGGCTGTTTTTTTTTAACAAGGTATGTAACAGTTACTGAAAGAGAGCAATTCTTAAAGGCTTGACCGTCTGGAAGTTTTTATATAAATACATGTTTCAAGAAACTTCCTGTAATTTCAATTTCTGAAGTTTATTGAATATTTGAACTGGAAGTTTTTTTCTAATTTAAATATTCGTTGAATTCACTACGGAGTAGATTTCATAATCAATATCAACTCACTGCAGGCGAAATTTTCCGTTTTCATTTGCAACGGCCTCTCACTTTCCCTCAGGACTGAGGATGGGCAAAATTTAGCCCGAAACTAGGCTGGTCTACTGATCCTGTTATATTGCTTAGAAGATGGTAGACGTTCATTCACCTGTTTGCAATATATCGGATATCGGATATAGATGTTCTCCTGGGGTCAAAAATTAGTAGTAACGTCTTGTACGGTACAGTCATGTTGAAGTGGATACAAACATAACGTTTTAGTATAGTTACTACTTGCATTTCTTATTGAGATTTTAGAACTAGCTATTTTGCTTATTTTCTCTCTCTCTCTCTCTCTATATATATATATATAATATGATAT
>NC_068989.1:61479056-61491026 GCF_001194135.2 Octopus bimaculoides
TGGAAAGTTCCGAGGTCTTCCTGGAATGTTCCGAAGATGAACTACATCCTGGAAAGTTCAGAGGATGGAATTACCTGGAAACTTCCGAGGATGCACTACGTCCTGGAAAATACAGGGATATGGTCCTCACTGGAAGTGCTTCCTGGAAAGTTCCTATGTTGAACTATTTCCTGGGAATTTCCGAGGATGTAGTAATTCCTGGAAAGTTCCAAGTGTGAACCACTTCCTGAAAAGTTCCTAGGATGGGATTTCCTGGAAAGTCTCGATGTCTAATGGTAGTCCCAAGTGTGCACTACTTCCTGGAATGTTCCTAGGATGGGATTTCCTGCTAAGTGTCGATACCTAATGGTAATTCCATGTCTGAACTACTTCATGGAAAGGTCCGAGGATGAACTACTTCCTGGAAAGTTCCGAGGACTTCAGGCAAATCTCCGAGGATGAACTACTTCCTGGAAAAACCCGAGGGTGGTACATCCTGGAAATTTCTGAGGTCTATCTGGAATGTTTCCGAGGATGAACTACTTACTTTATTTAAGTAATGCGTGGATTACATTAAATGTAAAATGCAGAGCAATGTTCAGCTGCACAAGGATACAGAAAATTTACTGAAAATTTCATTTCAGCAGAATGATCATATTACTGTTGTGACAACATTTAAACTAAGTGTGAAAGAAAAATACGAAAAAAAAAAAATTCGTGACATAGCCAAGGCTAGCAGGCTAGTAATTAATTCTAGGTAGAATTCTAACTGTCCCTGATTTTAGTTGTTTCTTATCTAGTGATTTAAAGATTAAAGGGGCAATCAACCTTTCACTTATAAGGAAGGGGATGTGGTAAACATTATACATGTATATGGTTATAAAGATTCCTCTGGACATAGTGGCAACACAATTTTAGGTTGGGTTTCTTTTACTACTATTATAATGTAGGGGTAATTTAACATTAAGCATCTAGGTCAACGAACATTCATGAGAAACTCTGAAGTTGTTTTCAAAAATAGTATATATATATATATATATCATGTATGTATTTAATATTTCCGTATGGTAAGATCAGTAAAAATGCAATCCACACAGTGAAAGACAAACATAATTTAATGTACACCATACATATCCATGTAGGCATACTTCCTCACACACATATTTGCTGTATAGTTTGAGAATGGGAAGATAATGAATTAAAGCAGGTGCTTTTGACAAAGAGACAGATAAACAAACTGAAATCTGTATAAAAATATGAATGAAGTATACTTATTCTTTTATGTTAGTGTTAAGACATGCGTATAGGTTTCTATATATCATCATTAGCACGATAAAACACACTCACACAAATATATATATGTATGTATGTATTTATAAGGATATATATATGTATGTATGTATGTATGTATGTATAAGGATATATATATGTATATATGCTAAAACGTACGCGTATTATTTGTGTATGTTCTTGCACAATTGACTAAAACAGTCTGAGTGAATAACAATTAAATTAACGTAATTATATATGATCTCAATATCTCATCACTGTTAAACGTTCTTTATGTTACGGCAATTATATTGGGAAAAATTATTGAACTGTAAATGAAAACTGTTTCTTTCCGCATTTATATTTCGATTTCGATAATTACACAGGATGTGTACATCAATTTGGCGGCTAGGAATTAATTTTAACATTTATATATTCGTTCAGAGGTACACCCATACATACATGCTCTTCTTTCCTCCCAGTCCCTGCCTCACCCATCTCTTACTGTCTGTCTCAGCCACACAAATATGTGTACATAAAGATACATTATACACATAAACACTCACACTGACATACATATGATGTAATTTAAATGTGTTCCGAAGTTACATTTAGACTTTAAGTACATAACATATAATTTAACACTTTCCCCGTTAAATATCTTCATGTAATTCCATTTATAATATTAGCAAAACTAGTATTACTTCTCAGTCGTGTAAATACCGGTGCATTAACTGTGATCATCTTGGTAGAATGTTAGAATATCTCTCCGTCGCCCCTGCATCTAGATTAGAGAAGTTTTAATATTGATTTCATTAATTGCCCTTAAAATGTGCTATAATTTAGCTACCGTTTACGTAGCTATTTGATAGCGATGTAAATATCTACTTTCAAATTATGTTCGCAGCTACATCTATATTACCTTCAAAGTATTATTAATAAAACTTTGCAATACTTCTTTTAGATTCCCAGATGGTTTCATCATTGTATGAATAATATAAAGCTCTCATAGAAACTACAGGAATATAGTCATTAATCTGCAAATAGCTTATATTTACTGGAGCATCGTAAAATATGTCTAATTTATATTTGTTCCCAAATATTGTCGTGGACTCAGAAATGATGTGTTTTGTTTTGTATGTAATAAGATAAAAGTAAGGGTGAAAAGTTTAATTTTCTGTTTCTATTTTTGCATACTAAATTGTATCGACTATGATGTATACGTTTCGTTTCTCCATTTACCTAATAAGATCAATTTTAAATCTATTTTACGTACAACTTGCGATAGAGTGTATGTTAATATAATCTGGATAGAAGTGTTAAAAATACTTCTTAGTAATCATTCTCCTGCAATTCACAACCTAACAAAGGGCTGGACTTAATAACATTATTGAACGCATTATTTATTATATAAATTTAGTGGTGCACACCTTTCTGCTTGTACACTGCATACGTAAACAATGTTATATATAAAGCAACGCTGAATAATCTTAGCTACTTCTTTTAAGCATGCAAAATACCGGGGCAGTTTTCTTAATAGAAACGGCTGAAAAAGAAAATAAAAATGCATCACTTGTTCGTGTACACTAGTAAGAGTTTATTTCTAACACTTCCAGCCATTAATGCAGCACCTGTGATACTGAAATGCCGAGGAAATGTAGAAATATTTCTATCACGAATGTATACTGAAACAAGTAAAGCGATGTAACACGCAAATTTATATATGTACATACATATATATGTACACACACACACACACACACACACACACACACACACACACACACACACACACACACACACACACACACACACACACACACACATACACACACACACACACACACATATATATATATATATGTATATATATATATATATGTATATATATATATATATATGCGTGTGTGTGTGTGTGTGTGTTTGTGTGTGTGTGTGTGTGTATACATATATATATTAACTAAGTCTAATAGTGGGGCATCTAAGCTCCCGACGAAAAAAATAATAGGGTTTTCCGTACGTGTGGGCCTCAAACTCACACCTCTATGTTTTCATGACAAGAGTGGTACCGATACACCAACGTACCTCTCGTTTATTTCCGTCAGACTTAAGTACTATGATTTCATAATGTTGTTATAACCAAACATACATGTGCGTTTTCTGCGATGATTTTCTGGTAAGTTGTGTCGATTTTAGTGTTCTGTAAATCATAATAATATTTCATAAGTTTAAAGCTCATTAGCGATCACCGTGCAATGAATGAGGTAAATAGTCTAATATGCTTATATAGTTCTTAAATCTGACGGAAGGAACCAAAGGTTGGTGGAACGGCAGTACACCTGTCGCGAAAACATAGCGGTGTGTGTGTTCAAATCCCACAAATACGGAAAGCCCTACTTTTTTTCCGTCGAGGACTTATAGGCACCAATATTAGAATATTTACCCTACTTAATGCATGGTGATTACTTATAAGCTTCGAGCTTATAGAATATTACTATTATTTACAGAATTGTAAAATCGACACCGCTTATCAAAAGAAATATCATCGTTACCCTTTTAATTTGTAATAATTATTCACTCCAGATTAGTATACGCAGATTTCTCTGCGATATCACTTGTCGCGCACATGGTAATTTCTTGAGGAAGGGACAGTTAGACTGGCTGACCGAGGTGGATTCGGTTATGCTTTCTGATCTGTGTCGGTGTGGAACTACCCGTCCATGCTTGCAGGGTTTGCTAGCATAGTCAAATTTACTACTGGAATACAGTACTGATGAAGGAAATTGATTATTAATTGTTAATTATTAATCATAATCCTGAAACGCGTCTGCTGTTAATCATCTGAATTGGTTAGTTTTTCGTAGTTTTTTCTTCTTGTTTTTGCCTTTGTGAGTTACAAGTGATGCTATCTGTGAGATTCTCAGCTTTTTTAGCTGCTATTTTCTGAACTTCGGTATATGGTGAAGCAAATAGTTTGCTGATCCCTTAATTATATTTATAAATATATGAACTTTTGAATAAGTTCTCCACCAATAATGGTGCTTTCATACCGATGGGCTTGGTAAAAATTATTAATTATTAATTGATTTATTAATTAATAAATTGATAATCCTTTACCCTTTTAATTTGTAATATATATATATATATATATATATATATACAGGACTCAATTTCACGGTTTCCATAAAAGGAAATATATATATCTCATCAAAATAGATATATATATACTTTCAAAAATCGAAAATTTCCACCAATTTATGTCTAGAAGATGGCCACTTACTCTGCTTCCACTACGGACTCAAAACAGCACCAAACCCAGTTCATGCGTTCCGCACTCTGTCCTTGAGAGTATCTTCGAGTAACCACTTGAGCTAAGCCTTGCTGTTGGAAGCAGAGCGTTTGGTGTCTTTCTCATCCGCGTCCCACACGAAGTTTTCCATTGAATTACAATCGACGGAAATATGAGTCTTAAAATTGAGGCTGTTGAAGTCATAGGAATCCAATGACAACCACTTCTGACTCTCTGTGTATTTCTCATGCTTTGCTACCATTGGAGTGAAGATGCGACGTCGTATCAAGAATACTTTTGCAAATTATTTCCAATGATATGTCTACTTCAAATTCTTGATTTGTCATTTTGCTCTATAATGTTTCGGATAACCTTCCTCACAATGTTATACTATGGAAATGCTGAGGAAGTCATTGACAGCACAAGTATATGGGCTCTAGCTGATCTGATCAACAGAACAGCCTTCCCAGGAAATTAACATGCAAGCGGTTGAGCATTCCACAGACACGCGTAACGTTAATGTAGTTCCCAAGGAGATTCAGCGTGACACAGAAAATACAGGTACACCTTATTTTTGCCAGCTGAGTGAACTAGAGCAACTTCAAATAAAGTGTCTTGCTCAGGGACCAACACGTTGCCGGTAATTGAAATCACGACCTTACGATCGTGAGGCGCATACCCTAACCACTAAGTCCCGCACCTTCACACATGAGTGTCTAATGTGTTGTAAAACATTACAATTTCCCATCAATATTTTGTATGGAATAATTAATGATTTTTGTGTTCCTTTCCATTCCTGCATAAAATCAGAAATTCTTTAATTTCCCTTAAATGACTTCTTGATTACGTAAGAAGAGTGAAACTCCAGTTTTGGATGAACTGAATGTGTTAGACTGTCACCTCGAAGTATTGTATAACTTTATATATGTATATTAGCCAATATAATTTTAAATAACTAAGATTATACAAATGATGCAATAAAGAAACTTAGGTTGTGTGAATCATAAAATACAAGTTGTATGGTTGATTGCAACGATGTGCTACAGTAAATTTTTACAGACAAGTGTACTTATTTAATCAGTCAAATTTATGTTGTAACGTACTTTCAAGCTAAAGCACAATTTCCTCAATAACTCAGTTTCTGTACACTAGACGCAATATATACATGTCCCAAACATCTAATTAACGTTTGATTTCTTTTCTCTGCTATTTCACATGAATCTTCTAAAAGACTAATTAGATATAGTGTTATTTATTTTGATATTTAAAGTGAAGTTTTAAAACACAACTGTTTTATCTATATCTTTAGTCTGTACTGTTTTTTTACATTTATATGTATTCTATGTTTAATATATTCTATACTTAATGTGTGATATCGCATTTTCTAACATTCAAACTGCTCTTTACAAACTGCTCTTTACAAACTGCTTTGAAGAAATTATTTACAGAGCAGAGAGACGCAAAGTGTTGAAGTTTCATTATTGGATGTAGAATTCAATTGCAACCTCACCTCGGTATTTATTTAATTTTCCTTCGAAACTCATTTGCTTAATTATAGGAAAGTTCTACTAATATATTTAACACTTCGGTAATGGTGTTTGTGCTCATTCTCCCAATATTGCATTTCAATACTTAGGCAATAAATGCCGACAGTACATATAGCATCTAGCTATTTCGTTACTTCATTATTTATTTACAGTTTTCAAATAGAATGCGTTACTTGGCTTATAAGTCAGTGATATAATGGCAGTATTTACTCACGAATAATCAGGAGTACAGGGCCAATACACATTTAGAATATATCGGCAACATACATCTATAACTCTTTCTTTGGACCCTCAACTCCTGCTGGATACGTAGTGGTTTGGATGTAACGAGCGAACTATGCTCGATACTATTGAGCAAACGGTGACCATTCCTCTGCTAGTCTGATTAGACTCTATTTCTTCAGCAGATAGAGAGGGAAGAGAGCGTAAGAGAGACACAGGAGGAGAGAGAGAGGAAAGCAACCAGAGAAAATGGAAAACAATCAGAGAGACAGGAAGATAATCAGAGATAATATGAACTGTGGAGCATGTTACAAGATCGGTACTTTGTCTATCATAAAAAGACGAGGTAAAGTTGATCTCTAATATATTTGAACATAAAGTGTGAACATTGCCAAGGAAAGTCTAAAGTAATCTAGGTGCGACTCAACAACTCGATCAGTTCATATTAATTTTATGAACATAAATATGTGCTTGCAAAATATGTGTATGTGTACGTGAGAAATTGCTTTTCGATGTTTCGATATTTTGGAGTTTACGCGTATAATGTGATCTTGTTTCTCCCTCTCTGGTGAATTCTATAAGCAGAAACAGTCTTGCTAAGGACACCTGGATGGGCCTCAATTATGCTAACTTCTTTGAAGATTATGTAGAGGAGTAAATCTTTGCCCAATTCACTGGACCTATTTCAGAGTTGTAGAGTCGTTACATTGACCACGCTAGTGGTGTCACAAGCTTTAACAGACAACAGCTCAACAATTTTATTTTTTTCGTTAATACCTTTCAGCCTTGGAATTCACTCACATTATATCTGATACTTCTGTTTGCTTTCTGGATATCGCCGTCAAAATACACAATACCCACTTCTCCACCTCCGTCCACTATAAACTTGCTGACTCCCATTCCTACATCCACTACTCTTTCTCTTATCCCAAAGACATTAAAACTGCCATACATTTCAATTTATTCGCCTTCAATATCTTTCAGGCATTGATTCGGATTTTGAATCCCATTGCAAAAATGAAGCGACAGTTTTTTCTAAATCGAGGGCATCTTCCATCAGTTGTCGATTCGCCACCACTCCAGCGAGCCCGAGCCATCAACCGCCCGTCCATCCTCCCTCTAAAATATAAACTCACCCACAACTTTCTCATTCTTTTTTCTGACCCACCAACTATCCCTATCTTTCCCACACCGCCTCTCCTGTCATTTAAAATAGATAGGAGCGTAAGAAATCACTTTGTTAGAAGCTTCATAACTCCCTGTTCCGCACAACCAGGAACCTTTAAACGTTCTCGCCGACAATGTAATACATACCCCTACATGAACAATATTACCACCATCATGGGGCCCAAGAAGTGTCATCACATAACACACCACTTCTGTTGGAATTCGGCAGATCTTATAGTAATATATGTAGACTGCGAAGCTTTTTACATTGGAGAAACAGGCTGACGCTTCAGGGATCGCTTTCGCGGGCATATCAGAAGCATGATGCTTCGGATGTCAGGCCGACCTGACAACTTCAACACTGCGAATCATTCTATTGAAGATTAATCGGTGTGCAGCATGGCCTTGCACCACAGATGTCCCTTCTCCAAGAAACGAAAGAAGCAATGTTTCATATTTCGTTTTGGCACTATGTCTCCGACAAGTATGAATGAACGTTTTTCCTTTCACCCTTTCACCTTCTTCTAATTCTGTTTTACTCTTTTTAATCCGCCTTCCACCCTCTTTCTTAAACATTTCCTTATTTATTTACCTCTACTCTCTCCATCACAATTTTCCTCCTCCTTTCTGCACGCCGTCTCCGAAAACTCCCCGTTTCACGTTAGCAGCCCGCGTTATTATGCGTCCATTATTAGTTCACTGTAAGGCGGCGAGCTGGCAGAAACGTCAGCATACTGGGCGAAATGCTTAGTGGTATTTCGTCTGCCGTTACGTTCTGAGTTCAAATTCCGCCGAGGTCGACTTTGCCTTTCATCATTTCGGGGTCGATAAATTAAGTGCCAGTTACACACTGGGATCAATGTAATCGACTTAATCCCTTTGTCTGTCTTTGTTTGTCCCCTCTATGTTTAGCACCTTGTGGGCAATAAAGAAATAAGAAACGTTAGCACGTCATTCGAAGTGCTTAGTAGTATTTTGTCTGTTTTACGTTCTGAGTTCAAATTCCGCTGAGGTCGATCTAATGGACTGGGCCCCTTTCCCCAAAACTTCGAGCCTTGTGCCCTGAGTATATAAGTTTAATAGTTCACTGTACCCCTTTTACTGTTTTCTTATATTTTCAAGTCTTGCCGACGCAGAGCTACCATATTATTGCCTATATGTATGTATGTATATATATATATATATATATATATATATATATATATATATATATATATATATATATATATACCTAAGCGAAATATTCATATATGCTTATATGTATATACATATGTGTGTGTGTGTGTATCGTCAGTAGACCATATCTCCGAAAAAGTAGCACATCCTAAAAGTTAGATCAGTAATCTATTTACATGACGTTAATTATGAGCGTGGCAATTGTAATCTGACCAGTCGTCTATAAAGCTAAGCGCTTTATGGATGGGAAGCCATTAGTCACTCTATCACTGTTATCACTGATCATATAACAAACCTGTGTATACACTCACACACACATATATATATTCTTTAAATTCTTTAGGTTCTTTAAAATGCTTCAGCTTCAAAAGCTGCGATTAGGCTGGGGCACCACCGCTGACTGGACTACACCATTATTTGAAACCTCTTCTGATATTTGGTCAACGAGGGTGTTTGGTACCGCTTCCCTCATGTGTGTTTCCTTCCGTGGTGTAGGCTCGTCTGGAACCCTTGATAGGAAGAGATCCTGTTTTCTTTTAAAGACATTTGCATCCACACTATGCAGGTCTCTCAGACATTTTGGAAGGATATTGAAGATTTGTGTGCCCTTGAAACCCATGCTGTTGCAGTATTCTCTATTTTCGTCCTGTATTTTGATGGCGTTGCTGGGGATCTTTGGCACTCTGAAGTGGCATCCTGTTCTTCTCTTTGAGTGACTTTCAATGCCAAAGTTAGGTACAAGGCCTTCCAGGATTATCCAGATGTATAAAGAATTTTAATTCTTTCAGTTTTTCCCAGTAGCTGAACGTTGCATTGAGACAATTTTCTTAGTGTAGCTTCGTTGGATTGTTTCGAGTTCTGGCGTGAATTCTATATTCTGTGGTGACCATGGCTGTGTGCAGTAGTTCAAGCGGCTGGGGACTCATGTCCTGCAATGGACCATCTATGTCACCTTCTCTCTTGTTTTGAAAGTTCGGAGGATCCATCCACGTAGCCGTCTGCATTTTATTACCGAATTGACATTATGCACTTCAAAAGATGCATCATTGCTCATGTCAGGCTCTGATTTTGATTCAGAGATTGCAATTCCTCTCGGGCCTGCGTATCCTGTTTGCGTGTCGTTTAGCTTCGTGTGCTGGTAGCGCAAGGTCTGTAATTTTCCTGCATTAAACTGCATGTTGATGTCCTGAGCCCACCTGTATATTGCATCCAACTCCTGTTGTAAATGTGCAATATTCTCAGTGTTTTGTATTGTCTGAGAGACTTTTGTCTCATCTGCATAGCTACCAAAGCTGGCTATCTGAGCAGCTGAGAGCATTCTGAGAGGGCTACTATGAATAACAGCGGGCCTAAGACAGTGCCCTACGGAACACCACTTGCTGTTTGTGTTTCCTTGATGGCCACCAATGCCTGACGTCATGAAAGTCATGCAGCCACTCTCCAAGTTTTCCGACTATGCTGAGATCATGCAGTTTACGACATATCATACCATGAAGTAGTTGTATGCTGTCAACTTAATGTGACAGTCTCCTGAAGGGAATGATACTACTGCTCTCATTCCTCCCTTGAGGGGACTGTCACATTAAGCTGGCAGCATACAACTACTTCATCGTATCACTACTGCATAAATTTCTCTGAGAGATTTAGAAATGTATTATTTCTATATCATACCATAGTCAACTTTATCAAAAACATTTACAAAGACAAGTCTTATCACATATACGCTTGAGACATTTAGCAGTGGTTTTAAAACCCAGTCGTAGTTAGACAGCTATGTTAGATAGTTTCTACCTAATCGAAATCCATGCTGGGTGTCAATCAGCAAGTAATTTTCTTCAAGAAACGTGGTTAGCTTCTTGCGGACTACATGTTCGATAGCTTTGCTGATCTGTGAGTTCAGAGAGATAGGCCTATAATAATTTAGCATCTGCTCTGCTTCTTCCCTTATGGATAGGGCATATTATCCCTTCCTACAGTTTGTCTGGAAGATTACCACTTGCAAAGAAGCTATAAAAGAGAAGCTGCCGTGATTTTGCAAGGGCTCATTTGCACGATTTGAGAAGAACCGCTAGAAAGCAATCAGAGCCAGCAGCCGATTTTGTGTTAACCTCATCTATGACCAGTGTTACATCTTCTTCAATATTTATGTATATTTTATGTATTCAATATTCGCCTCAGGTAAAGTGGCAAGGAATTCTGCTGGTTTGTTCCTTTGCATGTGTCCTAGAGCTGTAGTGGATACACGTTCGTTCAGTATTTTACTTATCTTCATGGGGTTTCCTGTGAGGGAGCCATCTTTTGGAAAGAGGGGTCCTATCTTGTGTCGTACCGAGGATGTTTCATTAACAAACTAAAACAAAGATTTAGAGTACGACTTGATATTTTCTATAACCCTAGCTTGTTTATCTACTCGCTCCTTTTCATGAGACTGGTGCAGAGTTTTCTCAATCTCCAATAGCGCTTTCTCCAGGTGAGAATTCTCAATCTTCCTTTTCCTAGGGATCCTACTTTTGTGTATTTTGGCCTTGCACACTGGCACACATTCGGCACATATAGCTTGTATTATGGACATGGAATGTCAATGTCTGGTGTGGAGACATTTAGGCGAATCCTGTTTGGGGATCGCTTTCTCAATCAACTGCCAATTTGCCTTATGCAAATTTAGTTTTGAGAAATTTTGGGTGTTTCCTATAGGCTGTATGTCTGCAGGGACTTTTGGTCCATACATAAACAGCTTTGTTATGTTGTGATCCGATACCAGCGACAGTGTCCCTTTAACATTATGGACAATGTCCATATTGTTTGTGAAGCAGAGATACAGTATATTATTTGCCCTGGTTCGCTGTAGCACAATTTCCTCCATGAAAGAAGAATATGACATTAAATACATACATGCATGCATACATACATACATACATACATACATACATACATACATGCATACATACGTACATACATACAAACATACATACATACAGACAAGGCAGAAAGACAGACATACTGTATTATTAATTTGATGGTGCCACACAGTGAAACAACTATAAATTGATAAATTATAAACAACAGACACGGGATTGAAATGCGAGCTAATCTCGTTGTCATGTGAACATATGATGATATAGGTCACGCTCTGCAGCACTGATAAAATAGTGTACTTTGAGATGCCTTAAATATATTGTAGCTTATATTTAAAAAGCGCGTGTATATTAAATATATCTATCTATCTATCTATCTATCTATCTATCTATCTATCTATCTATCTATCTATCTATCTATCTATCTATATATATATATATATATACATATATATATATATATATA
>NC_068989.1:61491609-61492401 GCF_001194135.2 Octopus bimaculoides
TATATATATATATATAGATAGATAGATAGATAGATAGATAGATAGATAGATAGATAGATAGATAGATAGATAGGCAGGTGATCGGAAGTAGCTTATATGTGTGTCTGTATGCTTGTATGTATGTAGATATTACAAGGATTCTGGTTGTACAGATAACATATATCACAAATGACGGTTTCATCATGGAGACATGTGTTTTAGATCATGGCAAGCTAATAAGATATTAATGAACCAGCTTGGATTTACTCCTATTTCTTCCTCAGTAAATACATTTCTGTGTCGACTAAGACAAACATATATGCTGGGTGCGAGGCAGGTTTTATTATACTTGGCCTAAAATCGACTGAAGTGCGAATTACGATTGTTCTGCTCGAAATGGCTGACTTGTGGCTAAAAGATATATAAGTGAAATAACTATTATCACTGGGTTACTGGAGAATGTCTGACCTGGGGCTAAATGATATACCTAACAACAACAATAACAATCACGCCAGACGCAACAGCCCGGATTTCGGTGTCAAAACTGTAGACCGTAAGTAAACAATCACAGTTACTTCCTTTCATATGACACAGTAACTTGTTGGTACTTTATTAATCGATAACGTGAATGAAGTTATTTATTATTGATATTTGAAAGCATTAAAATCACAAGAGAATAATATTTTGTTAAACAGTCTGGTTCTATGAAAAAGAAATCGACTGGTCTAATATTTACACACTGCTACACAAACACTATTCATACACGCATATATATATTTATATATATATATATATATATATATATATATATAT
>NC_068989.1:61494986-61495823 GCF_001194135.2 Octopus bimaculoides
TATATATATATATATATATATATATATATTGGAATATATATGCATGTATATATATGCGTATATATGCATGTATATATATATGTATATATGCATAGGCCAAGAAAGAGAGAGTTGGATAATATTGTGCATTATTGAACCATGGACAGAATCTCACATCTTAGCTGTTGTTCTGCCTCACCATGCCATTAACTCACTGGTTTACTGGGTCTCCCACTTCTAGGTTCAGTAAAAAATGAGATATTTAAATCTAACACACCACCAGATCATTATTGAGAATAGATTTAAATAGATATCCCATTTTTAAGCTTGTTCTTGTTGCTGCAGAGATGACCTTCTGAATAAAGGTATTCATAATTAGTTCAATAGCATTGCAAGATGATAGAGGTTTCAATCTCCACTTATTAAAGTTGTTTTTTTAAACCATTGTTAAACAAAAAAGAATAAAATAATTTAAATGAAAAATCTTACACTCTGGTCGGTTTTGAATCCACTACCAGATTATGTACGATGTCCTATTACTGCTTATTTATTTGTGTCTTTACTTACATTGGGTTCCCTGTTAATTTCTGGGGAAAATGAGATAATTAAATCTACCACAGCATCAATACCAATAATAAAAATACATTTAAATATCTCATTTTTAAACTGTTTTTAAGGCGTTGGTTTGATGGCTAAAGGTGTTCGTAATTTAACTAACAACATTGTATGAAGGTCGAGGTTTCAATCTCTATCTAGAAATATATTCTTTTAATATTTTTTGTATAAACGAAAAAAAAAAGAAAAACATTCTTACCTTCTTCCCTCATTGTGACCAGGCTTGAACCCCAGACAGGACAG
>NC_068989.1:61496158-61500171 GCF_001194135.2 Octopus bimaculoides
TATATATATATATATATATGTGTGTGTGTGTGTGTATGTATGTATATATACACCCACAAATATGCATGTGTTTGTGTGTCTGAGAATGTATGTCTGCGTGTGCGTGTCTGCGTGTGCGTGTCTGTGAATACGTTGATAATATGTGGGTGTGTGCTAAACTACATTTCTTTAAGGAAATATATTTCACACACGACTAATGACCACACTTTTTCGGTCCTGTAAAGTAACCATGTAAAAGCTGTAGCTGTCAGCAGTCGTCTGGTGACAAAGATACTAACTATTATATATGTGTGTCATAATATCTGACCTATGCATAAATCATGAGGAGAAACTAAACGTTAGTAGAACCTCAATGTTAATGTTTACGGAATACCATTTTCACGTAGTCTTACTTTTAGATCAGCATAGCTAAAGAAAGTAATTTTTCATTATTTGGCGTTAACACTCGGAAAACATAGAACGTACAATAAAATGTACAAGTTATTTGTATAGGGTTTATAAACATGAACGAAGTTGATAGAATGTGCGAGTTTCAATGATTTGGAGCACTTATACACAGCGCTGCGAATTAAGAGGGAATCTCTATGTAGTCAATGCTAGAAATAGCTTATCTATCAAGTTACTTACCTAACTCCGTAGATTTTGTCAAGTATATGCGAAAAACCCTTTCATTCATTATGGGCTCTACAGGATTCAAAAGATCCAATACGGATGAATTGTCTGATTTAGATGATATGATAGTGCAGACGTTCGTGATCTTCAAGAAGTGCCTGGCATTAAATAAGCCTTTCCTAGCAAACAGTGAAAGTGATCAAAGATATACTCCTTTCACTTTTCGTTCTTGTATTTCCATTTTTTCATCAACCGACTTGTTTTCATTTTCCTCCCAGGATTTTTCTTTTTTTTTTTTCATGTTTTCCTCATATTCCAGCATCCTGCTTTTTAGTTACATCTACCGTATCAAATGACCCTAAAAGATAGCTTGGATATACACGGTAAGTAATATAAACCTACTATTGTTATGTAACTTAAATGCTTTAAACTAATAGTAGCCCTTTTTAATTATGTATATTAAATAATATTTATTCCTCATTGGATGGATTATTATTTTCATCGATCCTGCCTACATCGAATGTTAATGCAACTGAGGTTAGGTATTTTACAGGTGACGATTATAATTATACATGGGCCCAATTCCCAGCAATGTTTAATATCATTATCCGTTAAAGTATTTTATATGAAATATAATAACAAATCATTAAGAATGAAATGTCTGATTATCTCATGCACCAAGTTTGACAGTCAACTCTAATGCTTTATCCTGACAATTAATTGTTAACAACATTGAAGATTTACAACATCACTTTTCGAAATGCCATTCATGGTGTCTGATTATATTCTGAGTTTTCTCTTGAGGGGCTAAGATTTACTAAAAAAATTGCAAGAAGGGCATTGGTATACTAAATTGTCTGCATACATACATGCATACTTCTATACATACTCACACGCATGCGCATTTTGTTTTTGCTTGTTTATATGTATGTGTATGATTGCCTGTGTGTTTATGAGCATGTGTACGTGTGTGTGTATATACATGTGCGCATGTATGTATTAATCCTTTTAATATAAGTACAAGATTCCAGGGGAGGCTACTGGAGTACACTTAACTCATTGCTCAACTGGTACTTATAACGTTGACACCGAAACGACAAAATTCAAGTCGACCTCAACGGAATTGGACTCAGAGCATAAAGTCGGACTAAATGACGTGAAGCATTTTGTTCGGCACGGTAATGATTCATCCAGCTCATCATTTTTGTAAGTTATAAATAATAACAGAAGCCAGTTATTGAGATCTTGAATGCATTTCGCTTTTAGCCATTGA
Organism: Octopus bimaculoides; assembly: GCF_001194135.2. Lineage (NCBI taxonomy): Eukaryota > Metazoa > Mollusca > Cephalopoda > Octopoda > Octopodidae > Octopus > Octopus bimaculoides. The sequence goes on from NC_068989.1 coordinate 61,498,044, forward strand.
AGAGGGTTAATATATGCGTAACAATTTATCAGATAACCACTAGATATGAACGTATTAAATACATATAAAAATCAGTAAATTGTTTCTGTTGATATTTGAATTTTACACTACATCTGTTTAGGAAAATCTGCTTTTTTTTTTCTGCTTGGATTATAAGACAACACAGCAACATATTTCTAGGTGCAGAATGTTCATTTACACTCTCAGTCTGAAATATCTGCCAAATGTTCCACAGCTGTTGCGCAGAGAATGCTGCAACAAAGTTTCTGCGGGAAAGTTTTAATCACAAAATCTATACAGATGAATAGATTGAATGACTAGTTTTAACTGGCGCTAGATTTAATATATATCCATAATTCTACACCTCATCAATAGTAGAAGTATTTCCAAACTGCGATTACGTAAATTTTACGAGTGTAGACAACTTAAGATGTTTTGGTTGTTTTTTTTTTTTTTTACTACATCAATTTATAACGTCATAATGATTCTTGTTTTGTTTTAATGTAGATATGGGGGAATGTAAATACGTAAAAAAATCAGTACAAAAATAATGCTACACATGATTTAAAGTGACACTGTGGCTTAACGACATATTATGGAGGCATTTCCTAGAACATGAATTAAATGCAAACACGCGCTTGCGCGCGCACACGCACGAGTTTGTATAAGTGTATATACGAGCATAAATATACATAAATGTGTATGTGAATCTGTAAATGTCATTCATTTCATTTTTTGATATTAATATTAAGATAATATACCATCCACAATTTTAACATCAAAATCCTTGTTTTTATGGGTCGGGAAAATTGGAGAGTAATGGTGAAAGAAACAAGTGGAAAAGACAAATAATCTCATACATCCATTCACAAATCAAAAAAGTTAAAGATAGACGCGCATATGCAGAAACACACACACACACGCACGCACATACACACACATGCGCGCACACACACACACACATACACTACGAACATACATAACATATCCCATCTCCCTTTCTCCAAACACATACACGTGCATTCACACGCAAGCCCACACGTATATGTGTGTGGGTGTATGTGTATATATATATATATATATATATATATATATATGCACAGAGAGAGAGGGATAAATAGATAGATACTAATATATAAGTAGATAGATATAACCATATGCATATAGATCTCGCATTTTCAAATCATATAGTACAATATCAAATGAAATATGAGGTACATGACATATAACAACATTTATTTCTTTGCCAATTGAAATGCCGATGCAATATAAAAAAGTAGTTGAAATTATTAGGTTTATAAATTTTGCTTTATGTCTCCAAGTCGTTCACAAATATTTCTTTTAAAGCTTCTGTGCCATATAATTAGTGTGTTTTCTGATTTTCTATATTATATTTGCTAATAGGAATCATACATTTTTAAACAAGTCTTTATGTTGTATTTGAGCATTCTCAAGATGTTATTTATAAAGAAATATGAGAAGTATGGAATTGATCCGTATAGTTTTATGTCACAGGCAAATTTGGTTAAAGTGCAAAAATCACAGCTCTCTAATTTTGATCTGAATATACGATGATTACGAGAAGAGCAATAAAACACGATTTTCAATTTGGTTCAGTAAATTTCAATTATTATTATTATTGCCTTTGCATAGCTTCTAACGCTGGAGACGTATTAGAGTGTCAGCTGAAATAAGGAAACACCTCTTATTTTTCGAATACCATTATTATTATTATTATTATTATTATTATCATTATTATTATCATAAGTAGTAATAGTAGTAGTAGTAGTAGTAGTAGTAGTAGTAGTATTGTTGTTGTGGTTGTTAACGCGATGAGCTGGCAGAATCGTTAACACACCGGGAAAATACTTAGCGGCATTTCGTTCCTCTATCCGTTCTGATTTCAAATTCCGCTGAGGTCGACTTTGCTTTCACCCTTTCGGGGAGGATGAAATAAGTATCAGTTAACACTTAGGTCAATGTTATCGACTAGTGCCCTCCCACAAAGTCTCAGGCCTTGTGCCTCTAGCAGAAAGGATTATTATTATTATTATTATTATTATTATTATTATTATTATTATTATTATTATTATTATTATTATTATTATTATTATTATTATTTACCACT
>NC_068989.1:61502653-61505003 GCF_001194135.2 Octopus bimaculoides
AAAGATTATCTTCGTTAAAAGACCGCTTCCTTCAAATCTTCCACCGGTTCTGTTGCCTAATTCCATCGATGTTATTGGATTAGATATGTTTTTGTATAGGGAGCCCGGTGTAGCACATCCATGTTGTTATTCAGCCCCTTATTATTATTATTATTATTATTATTATATTATTATTATTATTATTATTATTATTATTATTATTATTATTATTATTATTATTATTATTATTATTATTATTATTATTATTATTTACCACTGTCGATACGTTGTATATCTAACCTTTTTATTTCGGATTTTGGGTGGTGCATCGTAAATCCTGTCATTATTTGTATTGTTTTCTTGTCTTTTATTTTAGTTAGTTCATTTAGAGTCCTGTTAAGAATATTGTAGCTGTAACTTATAAATGGGACGGCTAAAGTGTTGATACCTATTATCTTGTTTTCTCATTGAGCTCTGTTTTCAGTATTAATCTAAATCGACTATAGTATTATTTTCTTGTCTTCTTTTTCATTTGTGAGTTTTGTATCGTGTCTAGTGCATTGATTTCCAAGTATTTGTATGTCTAGCTTTCGTCTAATTCTCTTATTTCATTTGCTTTATCTAGTCTGATGCTGCCATTCTTAACTAGTTTTCCTCTTTTAAAGGTTGCTTTGGCACATTTTTCTCAGCCAAATTTGGCTTAGAAGTCTTTAGAAAAATAAGGTTGGAATATACCTCTTCCGATGGAAATGGCTTTGGTTTTTATGACTTCCTCTTTTGTCTAGAGATATTATTATTATTATTATTATTATTATTATTATTATTATTATTATTATTATTATTATTTAGTTTTGATCTACATGTTTGTTCCAGCAGCAGCATAGACTATGTCTTCAGAATATTAATTGTTTATGCCTTGTCATTGGGTGGATCTGTTAGATCTTTTTCCGACGTCTAAATACCTTTCAAAAAATGTCGTACTCTTTTGTGCTGGTGCGTGGTGGGAACCGCATCTTGGTTGCAGAAAAGAACGGTGTAAGGCTACCTGATATGTGAGAGGGATGCAATACCTTCGATAAAATGCTCTAATTTTTCGAAAATTCAGCCAAGATAAGTAAGCTCGGCACCTGAAGTGGAAGGTCCATGACGTTCAACTGCGTCGTGGGAAGATAGACTGACTGGTCGGTCAAATTGTTCCCGGTCTGATTTGTTCCAGATTTTCAAAGGAAAAACCTTGGGACAATATGATGTGCAGAGTGGCCAGTGTCACTCAGAAATTAACCTACAGAAAACTCGGCTTGAAAGGTCGGGCAGAGGTCACTTCCGTCATACATTACTTTCCTGACTATTGTGCCTTGCCCCAGTTCACGTCTCACTTACTCTGGAGGGGAGGTGTCCCAGTGGTCACACATTTAGTTTGTTGTCAACACGTACTGAATACTGTGATAGATGATTTGCAAACGTGCACTAAGACAGTGAGATTTGTGTGTTTTTACGGTAATCAAGGGCGGTCGCAGATCCTTAGTCTCACTTTCCTCTCTTTGATTGAGCGGATCTCCAAGATCAATTTGTAACTCCTCAAAATTTATTCTCTTTAAAGTTTTCACATTTCAATTTTTTATTTCGCTGGATAAAATTCTTTTCTAGGATCAATTGTAAGTTGATGGGGAATTTAACTTGCGTTTCACGGTCGTATCAAAATAAGAAGCAAGCAATTTTTTATAGTCTCAGATCAATTGAAATAGAGTTAATCGAAGATGAAAGCTTCAGCCATTAACATGCCATTTTCAGGTCTTTAGAGTTATTTAAGAATGTATTATGTAATGCGTCATAACCATTTTTCAGGATTTTAAATGCGCATTTGTGAGATAAGCGGCCGCATAAAGCTTTTCACGTTGATATGTGTATAAATGAGAAAAAATAAGTATGCTAGGCATCTAGGAATGCTTTTTAGCTAATTGGATTCGTATCAATATGGGTAACTGAGTATATTGATGAGAATATTGAAGAAGAAAGAGATATTCCGGAGATGTGAGATTTTTAGAGTTTGAAAACTACTTATTGTAGCTGTTGATATTTACTGCCCTCTCAGTATTAGGGAATATAATTTTTTTTCGGTATTTTTTTGTTTATCCACGTAGAAAAATACAGAGATTTCGAAACATGGGAATATATACATATTTTACAGTTTAAATTTTCTTAAAGAAACACTCAATGCCCCTTCCCCCACTTCGCCCACCCACCACCTACCCGTTTTCTAAAGGCCACAAACTCCTAAAGTTTCACTTTCGTCGCGTAGAATTGTACTAAAATAGCATATGTGAAAAATATCAGATCACCACCAGAAAACTGGACATGCTAGAAACAACAG
>NC_068989.1:61505565-61512322 GCF_001194135.2 Octopus bimaculoides
TGTGTGTGTGTGTGTGTGTGTGTGTGTGTGTGTGTGAGAATAGATGTAAGTATGTATGTATATGTATGCACGCATGTATGCATGCATGTATAAGTAAATGTTCATGTTGGACGTTGTCTGAGTATATATATACACAAAATGAATAAGTTTATCTGAAATGAATATGCTTATATGTATCACGAATTCAAAATAAAATAAAATAATCGACTCTTGTGCATATGTGCGCAGAGTTGATACGAGTCTAGTATGGCTAGTGATACACATAAGCATATTCATTTCAGATAAGCTTATTCATTTTGTGTGTGTGTGTGTGCGTATATATATATATATATATATATATATATATATATGACTGCGTTTCTAGTATGTTACTATGTATACCTAATATGTATGCGTGCTAATCTATTTATACGTGATTACGTTTGTATATGTGTGTATGCGGCCGGATGTACGTGCATTAGCTTAAGAATGTGTGTGCACCTCGTACATCAGACTTCTTCACGAAAAGCGATGGCTAGAAGCTTAAAACGAACACTTAGCTCTTGTTATAGCAGGAAATTAATTAATTTGTTGTCCTGTGTTGTTGTTGTTTTCGTTTCTAGATGTATTCCCAATGGCTGACAAAAACGCATTTCTGGATTAACCTCGGTTGATTTTTTATTATAATACCACGCAAAATGAATGCGAACTTGTTAATTTTGACATGAGGTATATTGAACACCTACTCTTTCTATACCAAGCCTGCCTGAAAACATACATAAACTTTCGTGCAGAACGTTCTCGGAAAAAGTGAATCCATGTTTACCAAGACGTAATACGAACCCAGTAATAGAGCATACACGTGGATCATTTCAGTAGGCTATTGCTTGACAATCTACTTTATATTCTTTTGCTACTGCAAAGATTAAAGTCTTAACCCACTTAGAAACACCAGTGCACTCCCTGTCATGTTCCATGCGGAGTGCCAACGTCCGAAACTTAAATATCTTTCTTTCCCACACACAGAAACATACACACACACAAACACACACACACATACACATACACATACACACTAACACACGCTCGCTCACTCTCCTTCTCTCACTCTCCCCCTCTCACTCTCCCCCTCTCACTCTCTTTGTCTTCTTGCTGAAAGGGAAACTTTTACTGGATTAAATGTGCATACACAAATGCGCGCGCACACGAAGACGTATTGATTCGACTCAAAAATACGCACACACATATATTTACATGTGTATGCGTATACTTGGGTATAGACATATGCTGTAAATACACATACACATACACACACACACACACACAAACTAACACATGCTCACTACCCCCTCGTTCTCACTCTACCTGTCTTCTTGCTGAAAGAAAACTTTTGCTAGATTAAATGCACACAAACAAACACGCGCGCGCACAAAGAGATATAGATTCAACTCAGAAATACGCACACATATATTTACATGTGTATGCGCATGCCTGGGTATAGACCTTTGTTGTCAATATACTCATGTGTGCATGCTTATATGAAGATAAATGCGGATGCGTATTTACATTCCTGTGTATATGCTTATGCATTTATGTATGTATAGGTTTGTATTTTCAATTATTGTTATTGTTTTTTAAAAGACGTCTTTCATTCATTTTTTTTATAGCTTCTTTATCTATATTTATGGATTTTTACATTACTATATTTTTTCAATAATTGGTATTACGAACACCATCTATGATAATTTTATTTGTCATCCCTGCTGATATTTTAACTAAAATTCGATTGGCATTATCGCCAATAATATACGTAAAACGTACAACAGCAGCAGAGAGTAATTGCGGTACTATTATCTAAGGAATGAATAATGTCTGAAGTAATGGAGACGGTATTCATTTCAACTCCTTACGTAAAGTTAATATGATATTTCTCGTACATCTATCTTTCCTCTTCTAGCAAGGGGTCTTGGTTAAAAGAAATACACAGCGGCACATTAATCAGTGATAGGAGAGACTACATATATTAGTCCTTTCATTGTTGCCATTTCGGAGTCATTTTAAAACAGTTTTCTCTATATTTGCATTCGCGTCTTTGTATGCGCGGGCGCGTGTGCGTGTGTATACAGAGTACAAGGGGTATTTCAGGAGATTTCGTTTTCAGTTCATTACACCCTTATTTTCAGATAAGCCTTTCAAGATATGCTACCTCAAGAAATGTAGACATGTAGCCATAGTTGCTCTACATACAATCCACAGTGATTTAGAAATCAGCAACTTTCTAAATGTTACAAGATCATTTGTATACAAAGTTCTGATGGAACTGGAGGCATGTAATGCTAATATTTCACCTGTATCAAAGAGAAAAAGACATTCATAACGCTGACATGAACAGGACACCGAAATTTATAAATGTTCGAAACATTATCGATGAAAACTCCAGAAGATCAATGACATCTACTTCTAAAGAACCTCGGATATTAGAGTGAACTATCAGAACTGTGGTACATTGTGACATTCGATACAAGTCCTATGTAATGAGTAGAGGCCAATTTGTGTCTGCAAAAACGCAAGAAAGCCGTTTCATCCATTCATAACGATGTGTGTATGTTATGTAGAAAGAGAGAAGTTAAGCAAGGAAAGAAGCAAGAAGAGAGATAGAAAGTCAGACAGACAAACAGACCGATAAAGAATTAGATAAGTAGATAGATAACTAGATTGATTGATAGATAGATAGATAGATAGACAGATAGATGAAGTCTTAAGCAGTGCATTAAATCACTACCGGAAGTAATAAATGGCGTCAATATGCTACATGCAGAGGAAAGATTGACCTAACTATTCATCGCACATGTGATTAACTTTAAATTAACGATAAATGTGTAAGAATTCTTGTCTTAATTCGTAGATGGAAATACACATAAGTCTCCTAATTGATTCATGTGTACAATTACATTTAAAACATGACAGTAATGGCATAAATAGTGTACAGCGTTTGACTATTGTGTTCAAATAACCTGACATAATGTGAAGATGATGCATTGTGGTTAGATGCTAGCGAATATAATCTGCTTAACATTCTAATACTTATTCAGGTTTACGTAGTCAAACACATGGTCTATTCTCTTTCCCAATGCATTTCTCTATTTCAACTAGTCCTTCTCTCTGCATTCATGAATCACATGAACACAGGCATATACGTATTTTATGCATGTATTACACATATACACACTCACGCACACATATGTATGTATGTATGAATGTATGTATGTATGTATGTATGTATATGTATGTATGTATATGTATGTATGTATGTATATGCATGTGTGTGTGTATGTATGTATATATATATATATATATATAATTATATATATGTGTGTGTGTGTGTGTGTGTGTTTGTGAGCGTGTATGTGTATTTCGAAAACATCTTTGCTTTGAGGCTTGTATCAATAACATAACTGTTCTCGTTTCATCATTTATATCTTTATTAATTTGTTTCTTCTCAATTATATTTTGTGAGTTCTTCGCAATTTGTTTGCAGACATGAAATTTCTAAGGTTATCATCATCATTTCTAATCCTCAAAAGTCTTCTTCAAACATAATATGAGGGCGGCCTGTTACGTTTGTGAATTAGCATTGTTGGTAAGGGCGCATGTTCTAATGGTTAGGATGTTGCACTTTGTATCGTGAGACCATGATTTCAATTCCTGCTCGAAGTGATAAACTGAGTTCTTGAGCAAAACACTTCATCTCACATTGTTCTGGGATCACTTCGACACTTAGCGTGTGGAACATCGTGCACCTGTTTAGGTAACTTTAATTTGATAGAGTGAATGAGCTAATATACATTAGAGTAACAACTTGTTCAGCAAGAAATTACAGATCTGTCTTTCTCGGGACACGAGAGACTGCCATCATCATTATTGTTAAGTTCAATGTTATTGCTATATACTTTAAAACCAGAATTTTTGAATTTCGAACGTTAGATATATTATTTAATATAGATATATACTTTCACATTGCAAAGCGTATATGCTAAGTTCACAAATTTCCCCTCTTCAGATTGTGTTTCACTTGCAGTCGAGGTGTAGTGCATTTCAATCGTTTTTGATTTAAGTGCATAAAAATTAGCTACGGTGTAAGTTCACTATAAGTTCACTATAATACATATAGGGCTTTGTAGTTGAGAAGCTTCATGTTTGCATTCATTTAGTCATTAAAACTTCTGACCCATTCTTGTGCTATTTTTTATCATTGCAAGCGTTTCAAGATTTATTGTTTCCGTATTATATGAAGTATTCGTTAACGGTTTTGTTCTGCTGCAATTAATGTTCCGCTTCATGAGTTTATGATTTCTCCATTCTATAATTAGCACTTATTTCCCTCATATAGGCATGCAGTTATTTGAAAATATGACTTTGCCTGCATAGCTACGAACCTACCTTTGGCATGGCGTAGCATCCATTCAGGCATCCTGCCAGAGATACTATGAGGTTATGGGAGTGCAGAAGAAGAGCTCAAGCTGAGCCAAGGGTGCTACTTACAGTGATGCTGAGAATTTAAGAGATCAACGGTTAGAATCAGCAAGCCTAATCAAGTGAGTAACTGCAACGCATCCAGTGGGGTGACGTCCATGTTTGCGTAGCTAGGTAAAGAAAGGTTCAAAATGACTGAAGCTCCGAATTAGAATTCATAATAATGGAATTGGATGGTGACAGAGAGTCATGGGAATCCACGAAAGCAGCGGTAATATCGTAAATTCCATTGATTGTGGAACCCTCCTAAATGCTTACTCTAAAACCAAATGCACTTCATCATAAGACTGAGACTATGACGTTTCAGTATCATTGATGTGTTGGTTATAAACTTAAGGGATCCAAGCAAATTTCAAGAAACACACACGAACGTGTGCAAAACATATGTCTGGTACACAAAATTAGAACAAAGTCTTGTATACTATAATATATCAATGCGCGTGTGCAGGTACACACACACACACACACACACACACATACTCACACACACATACACACACACACACACACACAAGGAGTCAAAATCATATATGGACACAATATATTTTTATGTGTATGTGTGTGTATAAGTGCATGCGTGAGTGCATAAGTGCGTGTGTTCGTGTATGTGCATGCGTGTTGTGTATGTGTTTGTGTGTAAAGACACATTGATTAACACATACGTGTATACGACACAGATATGATTTAAGAAAAGAGTTCGGCGAGGAAGAGAACTTCACAGGATAAAGAATAAATTAGATTAAATACATATTTGCAGAAAATATGGCATCAAAGAGCACGAAACACGAAAAGGACAAGGCATAAGTAATTCTGAGCGTAAGCAAAACATCAAGGAACGTTAATTTACATATTGTTTGCAATTCTCAACAGAGAAAATGATACAATCAATATAATGTTCGTTGGAAAAGCGGCATGATGCAAATGCGCTGCTTCCATAGATTTTATTGACGAGGAGAGTATTGAAGATCTGTTTGTACAATTGCAAATTTTGACATTACTTTCGTTTGTGTATTTGCTGACTGCAAAATATATATTCTTGGAGGTCATATCTATCTATCTATCTACATATCTATCTATCTATCTATCTATCTATCTATCTATCTATCTATCTATCTATCTATCTATCAATCTATCTATCTATCTATCTATCTATCTATCTATCTATCTATCTATCTATCTATTTATATATCTATCTACACACACACACATATATACATAGGGAGAATTCAAAAAAAAAAAGACGATGACAGGTGGTGTGGACAACAAACAAATACATTAGTATAACGCTTCAGAAGTGAAATAGTCTTTAACGTTTCGAGCCTACGTTCTTCCACAGAAAGGAACACAGAATGAAACAAAGAGAGAAACAAGGAGAGAAAAATAGAGAGAAAAAAAGAAGAACGTGTAGTGGCTAGCGAGCTATCATGGGCAATATATATATATATATATATATATATATATCAATAAGGATCCGCAGTGTTGCCATAGTATACAAGCTAAAGCATTCAGAGTGAAGTCGCTTGGCAAAAATTGACCTTGCACTCTGCTATGCATACGCACTAAGTTTTAACGTTCTAGCTCACTGTTTGCAGCAGTGCTTAGAATGAAGGTGTGTAGCGTATGATCGTCGCATTGGCAATGACAGAGAAAGTTGTCATGGGATACCTGCTCAGAAGCCTACGCTAAGTTACAGAAAGTGTACGGATACGAGTGTATGAGCTGCGTACAAGTGTACGTGTAGTTCAAACGTTTCCAAGATGGTAAAAAAATGTCGATATTGACGAACGTTTTGGGTGACCCGCAGCCAGCAGGACTGAGTATAATATCACAGATGTGTATGCAGCTGTGAGTGGAAATTGTCGAATCACAATCCGGGAGTTACCAGATGATATACAGTTTAGTTACGGTTCAGTTCATTCCATTATCACTGATGATTTCTGTAAGAGATACGTGCCTGCCTAGTTTGTGCCAAAATTGCTTTCAGCTGGCTAAGAAGACACTCAGGTTTCAGTTGCACAAGATTTCCTTGATTGTGTCGAGAACGATAAAAAAAACTTTTTGAAAACTTTGCGTAGGCCTCTGAGCAGATATCACCAAGCTTTTAGCAAAATTTGATGCAGATTCTCTGCACAACTTTCTCTGTGATGGTCGATGTGACGATCACACGTTACACACGTTCCTTCCAAGCACTACTGTAAACAGTGGAAGTGAGAGAACATTAAAACTTAGTGCACTCTATATTCAA
>NC_068989.1:61512364-61515365 GCF_001194135.2 Octopus bimaculoides
ATATATATATATACATATATATATATATATATATATATAGAGAGAGAGAGAGAGAGATAGATAGATAGATAGATAGATAGATAGATTATAACCATATTTTAAAACTGCTAATACGAATGAAAAGCGTAGTATTATAAAATTTAAATCCTGAAATTTCTGAAATTAATTTAAACCACGAAAATCATAAAATGTTTTTAGACAATATATTGCTATTGCTCAGAATACGGTAAAGACAATTTCTTTTTAAAACAGTAAATCAGATGAATACACTCATCAGTTGCTATTCTCAGGTCGTTATCTCCTGTACGAAATGTTACCTCCAGATCTTGTGTTTCGTTCTAGCGTGTTACATCGTGTCACCACGGTCATTACATGGTCTTGCTTTAATAGCTATAAATTAAAATAAGTCTAAGCAATAATGTCCTGGTATTACAAAGAAGTCGGATATGTAAAACATGGTTATTGTGAAGAAGCAAATACTAGGTGTGACTTTATAATGGATGAAACATTGTGAACAATTATATAAAAAAAAAAAAATAGGTGATAAGGAAAGAAGTAAATCCGCATGAATTTAATGTGCGTCATCTGAAAGCAACAGGCATTTATGAATCAAGTAAAGTGTCTTTTGCCTACTAGATAAGGCTACATAGACTGTTGTTCTTCAGAACTTAATTTCTTCCACAAAGGCGTGAAGCATGCCAAAGAAATTGTTTTCTATCTAAACTTCCACCAACGTCAGTTAGTTTTGGAGGATTTTTAATGACAGCAAGTGTCGTAATACAATGCGATATTAAACAAACATAGCTACCCACAACGTAATCTAGTCTTAATAGAGATATAAACACCATCTATTCTATTTATAACCATATTAGAAGAAAGAGTGGCGCATCAATAAGGCTATAGGGGGTAGGGCAGCCATGACTGGTGGAAAGCCTAGGTCATTGTTACAATAAATCCTACAAAATAAAACTGCCCACTTTGAAATATAGAACTCAGCAACTATAAATCTTGGTGACGATGATATTTGGAATAATTCATTGTTGACAGGCAACTCTCCGCCTCCATATATATTCTTTTAGATATAAATGTCGAAAGCAATTGATACACGATGCATTGATCTCAGTCAAGAAATTCATATAATTGACAATTATGCATTATCGTGTGAGATATTTTTGTACACTAATTGATTAATGCTGACATACTGTAGGAGATAATGTAATTTCATCATAGCAAGCCAACACAAATATTAAAGAAGGAATTAACTAAATAGTTTTTTTCCCTATACTCGAATGATAAAATTGTTCATGGAACCAATAACAATTTAATTAAATATCGGATAATTTCCTGGATCTATATACGCTTTTTGTCTTTTTTTTCTGAAAGTGCTCACCCTCATATAAATAGCATTTCTTTTTTGTATAGATAATGACAGGATTGTAGCACAGTCCCTTGTGGCGTTCTCGAGGACAAGTTTTCATTCAAGATTTCAGCTTTGATGTTCTATCGATTACTTGACATATATATTCTATCGTTACTACAGAAGAATTATCTTCAGGGCTTTCATTTTATTTTATCTAGTTTCAGCTCAGGAGCTGTGGCCATGCTGGGGCACCGCCATTTATTGAGAATTTTATTTCAGTAACTTTTCTTGTATTAAATATCAACTTCGTATAAGAAAATTTCCTGGGGAGATTTCACAAAGAAAGTTCCAATGTCGTTCAATCGCACACGTAATTACAAGGCATATGCCTAAAAAAATGTGCTAAAGTTTGATTTAAACTTCATCTTTGTGATAACCAGTCATTGTGTAGGCAGCTCTGAAAATAAACTTTAGTATCTTAGTTATGTTCAAGTATACACGTATGCAAAGAGTAATCGGGATCTGGGCGGTTCCATATCGATTGTACATAAATGATACTATTTTGTCGTCACGATTCGAGAGATGAAGACACAACGTCGGTGGAAGATTTATTTACATAAAAAAAAGGACATCTAAATACTACAAGGTACTCTGTAGAATATACAACTCACCTTACTTCTTTAAAAATAAACAGTAGTTATAACGTACTAAATTCTTCCAAGGCATTTTAAAGGAAATATTTTTTGAAATTACTTAAATGTTGATCCCATCTAAATTTCGTCTTTAACACATCTTTTAAGCACTCGGTTACTGCTATATTATGAATAGGTAAATTTACATAAAATCCTATACTTATGCCAATGTATGGATCGGCTCATTCATATAATACAGAGCAAGTTTACCTTAAACTTTATATATGTTCTCTAATGTAGATTCCTGATATATTTTGCTACACCATTTCAAAAAAAAAAAAAAGAAGAAAACTCAATGTATTTTATATAGAAGGTACACAAGCAACATAAAGCTTCAGATAATTTCTAAACGGAGCATATTTATTCTCATCGTTCCGTACACGGATCAGTCTGCTCACTGCCATCGAAGATATACGAGAATATTTGGAATAGCATTTATCTAATAGCATATGTTTTATTTCATGTGCCTACTTAGCCAAAATTTCTACAGTCATTCTGCATAAACGAATGATATAAACCATTTTACATGTACATCAATTATTTACTGTTATCCATCGTAAAAATTCACAAAATATCCAAGAAAGAAAGATTCACAGATGATTTCTATCGTCATTTTATGTCAGGGGCAAACATTTTCTGTTGGGAGACTTAAGTAAAAAGTGGTTCGATTTTTGTTGAATATGTTACTGTGGGGATGAGCCTGAAGAAGAGGGCCATGACGTCAATTGTCAAGGGACTGACCGAAGAGGAAGCGTGAGAAGGGACATGCGGGGGTCGGGGCTGGACAGGGTCGTCCTCTTTTGGCCGGCCGAGGCATTGCAAACCGATGTGAAAGAATTGGCTCTCGGGTTGGTGAGATTGCAGCTGCTTATACTGGGTGACAGGGTGGGGATGGATCGCCGGAGTGACTACTACTAGACGGTCAAAGGACGAGAGAGGAAGGTAGGTG
>NC_068989.1:61515375-61524621 GCF_001194135.2 Octopus bimaculoides
GGGCTGGACAGGGTCGTCCTCTTTTGGCCGGCCGAGGCATTGCAAACCGATGTGAAAGAATTGGCTCTCGGGTTGGTGAGATTGCAGCTGCTTATACTGGGTGACAGGGTGGGGATGGATCGCCGGAGTGACTACTACTAGACGGTCAAAGGACGAGAGAGGAAGGTAGGTGAACAGCTTTTCATTTCCCGCGCGCGACAAGCTATTTCGGCAATTGTATACAGACTTCATTGTCGCCATGATATATGATGGCAGAGAAGATAAGGATCGGCAGTGCCCATCAGACCATTCTATGGCAAAGGTGACGTAGTAGCCTGGATTTGAAAGATCAAAGTTGTGGCCAGGCAACAAGGCATCGAAGATGTAGCAAACTTCATGGACCTGTATTTGGAGGGGAGTGCGCTGGCACTGTACCTCGAAATGGATGAAGAAGAACAGCTGAGCGCAGCAAAGATCGAGCAGCGCTTGAGAGAGGCTTACAATTGTTTCATAGAAATGTACCCAGATATTCATAAATAGAACATCTTAATAGTCAAACTTGCAATCCTTAGTATGTAATATTTTAAGCAAAAACAAAAATAAAGACGTTTAAAGTATATAGGTTTTTCTCATAGCCATCATTTTAGGGGATTTATATATTCGTTCTTCCAGCCACGCTTATTTGAATCTAGACTAAAAAAATAAATAGGAAGTGTGTGCTAGTATATCTTATATACAATTTGATTTCCTCTCTATGAAATCAATATATATCTCTATTTAAACCTCATTACAAAAATGTTTACTGGCCAAGCTGTATTTGTATGTACGTCCAAAATTACCAAAAATGGAGGTATATGTTATTTCAAATTTATATATAATTTTTTTCTTAACGGTCAACTCTTCTTTCGACTTAAGATTTTTCGTAAATTGATAGTTGGTACTAGGATGTGAGAATAATTGGTGGTTTATAATTTTTTTTTTGTTTTTGTTAGTATCCTAGTTTTCCATCAGCTATTCATCCAATGTCAGTGCCACTATTCCTTAAACACTTCTCGCTTGTATATGTGGATTACAATGAAGAACTGATGCAGATTTTGAAACTGGAGATGACTCACATGATAAGGGGTTCTAGCAGCACGCGTTGAATTATTTGGCACGAGATGCGGAACAGTCAAAGAAGGCTTCAGAACTTCTAGCATCAAGACTGTATGAGTAAAACGTGCTTGAAAAAGGAGCGATGGCATCCTACATTTTGGTCCAGAGAAAATGCATTAATGTAGTACTTTCGAAGTTACAGTAGGTTTGTGCATTTCCATAACGTCTTGGCTTTTCTGAAGGAATCGAAAATTCCGATCTACAAGTCAACTGAATGGTGACTGTTCAGCAATAGCTCAAAGCGGGTTTTAACGTGTGCCCGCCTCCACAACGACAATTTATATGGTACAGTCTCATTTGGGCATTTAGTTTGAATTCGTATAGGATATGGGTATGTAAAGAGTCATAGAGTTGTTACAACATTACAAACACAGCGGTGCCGTCTGTGTCCATCTTAAAATGGTACGTTTCCTTCTTGGTGAGCATTGTAGACATCCCAAGTATCCTCACAGGACAACAGAAATCGAGAGAAGTATTCGGAGGAGGCGAAGTTGGGATCACCTCAAACTTCTATTAGCCACTTGCTGGCATAAAGAAAATTATATTCCGACCTCTACACATAAAGGTTATCGGAAAACGGTACCAGGGTCGATGAGATGTAAATGTGATGGCTTACTATTGATGGACTAAGACAACACTACAAGAAATGTTACGTGTATAAGCGTAAATGTTTTACCTTAACTTCTTGCACTCTAATTGACTAACAGTAACAGTATCCTTTATGTGAACAAAATAATTTTGTACAGACGTTACAGCAAAACAATGATTTATTACATTTTAACCCCAGGAAAACGTCTTTTCCAATTGGTCAAGAATACACAACCTGTGTCCGATATATCATGAGTAAGGGAGAGAATCATTTCCCTCCAGCTTGGCAAGACCAGTAGACCGTGGTTTCTGGGTCTTCACCTTCATCGGTACGGGACAACTGCCTGCTAGAGATGGCAGTCAATCGTCCTTACTCACAGGGGAAAACAGCCACTGATTCCGTAGCGAGCAAAGTAGCTAGTTCTGAAATCTCTAAACGAGATATAAGTAGTAACAATACTAAACGGTAACGTTTTTTTTTCGCCATTATAACATGGCTGTTCTGTAAAGAACTATGTTAATGTATTTAAACCCCAAGAAAACATTTTTTCCAGCTGGTCAATGACACTCAACCTGTGCCCGATATATTGTAAGGGGGAAAATCACTCCCCTTCAGCTTGGCAAGACCAGTAGGCCATGGTTTCTTGGTCTTTACCCTTCATCGGTACTGGACACCTGCTTGCTAGAGATGGCAGTCAATCATCCCTACTCACAATATATAAACCGAGAAGCGGTAGATAGCCGCTGATCACGTAGCGAGCAAAGTAGCTAGTTCTGAAATCTTTAAACGAGATATAAGTAGTAACAATATTAGACGGGAACGTTTTTTTTTCTTTTTTTGCCATTATAAGATGGCTGTTGTGTAAATAACTATGTTAGTGTATTTTAACCCCAAGAAAACATGTTTTCCAGATGGTCAATGACACACAACCTGTGCCTGATATATCGTGAGTAAGGGAGCAAAACACTCCCCTCCAGCTTGGCAAGACCAGTAGACCATGGTTTCTGGGTCTTTACCGTTAATCGGTACTGGACACCTGTCTGATAGAGATGGCAGTCAATCGACCCTACGGCAGACAGCCGTTGATTCAGTAACGAGCAAAATAGCTAGCTCTAAAACCTCTAAACGAGATATAAGTAGTAACAATACAAGACGGTAACATTTTTACGCCACTATAACATGGATGTTCTGTAAAGAACCATGTTACTATATTTTAACCACAGGAAAACGTCTTTTCCAGCTGTTCAATGACACACAACCTGTGCCCGATATATTGTGAGTAAGGGAGTGAACAAATCCCCTCCAGCTTGACAATACCATTAGACCATAGTTTCTAGATATTTATCCTTCATCGATACTGGACTCCTGTATAAGTAGCTACTTTGTTCGTTGATGTTTTATTATTTTCCATAGTATGTAAATTTTTAAAATATTCTATAAAGTATGTACAAATTTGTTAGCAGTATTTCTATGTTTCTTGAGACAAGCCAAGATTATCCCGATGCTTAGAAGTTTGATGTGATAGAAAAAAAATTGTAATGTTTTGATCCAGAGGCCAAACGCCAGTCAAAAACAAATGTTAGATCTACCTGAACGAAATTTGTGTAACCCAGTTTTATGTGTCGAAAAAGCGTTGGCAATTTGAAGAAGATTTAGCTGCAACTTAAATCATGTGGAGCGAGAGCAACGGGTCTCATTCGTTGTTAAATTAATGGTGATTTTTATGTAAATTAAAACCCTAAGTTTGAAAATCTAATTTTCAGAATAATGAAGCTATTATACAATATAATGTAATATTTTCTAATTCGTATTTTATTGGCTATCCGATAAATATTCACTACCTCCTTCTCGTATCATATATTTATTAGGTTGAATGACGTAGTTTACTGGTCGTCAAGAATATTGGTTATACAAGAAGTCATTCTGAGCATCTCTAACTACAGCTTAACTGTAATAAAAATTCAGACATGATAGTCGTCATTAGTGGGAGGCATTTTACCATTTTAATCAAATTTACAGCACTTTTTGCTGCAGATGTTGTAATCTCGTTATTTCACGAGAAGAAATTTAAGTATTTGTAATTCAAACTTCGTAAGTGAGGCGTCAAAGAGAAAGTAATAAGTTCCAATTAAAATGATTTCTACTCGGTTTCAATGTAATTTCTCTTTACTTACAAACTTATTTTGTAAATAAATTGAAAAATCAATATTAGTTTCTGACTGCCATAAATATTTTTAATATTCAAATTTTTGCTTCTGATAAAGATATCATAGTTCGGGCTTCTTTCTTTGTAGTTTAAATCTGTAAATATATCTAGACATTTTAATATCTTCCAATATTTTTTTTTTACTTTGACCTGCTTATAGACGCTTTTTAATTAATTATGTATCAGTTATTTTGGCGATTCTGCTATTAGTACCTATAACGTTTTAAATATTTCTTAGTTCTCATAGTTTACATAATTGTCTTCCTGTTTTCGTTGGCCTTTCAGGTTTTTGTACAATATGTATATTAAGAGATGCGTATCTATGTCTCATAGTGTTTTCATCTTTATACTTAAATTATATTACGTGAGACTGTTGAATTTTGCAGTATGCTTACTTGATATGAAATATGCTTGTGTGAAGCGAGAGAAGAAATCTCGAAACCGTTTGTATTTATTTACATCCGCTTTGTTCCCCCAATTCAATATAGGACACTCAGCAATTTTTTGTGAGGCATATATTTTATTGACTAATCATCACTTCGATAAGTGAATTTCATACTATGGGTCATTACAAAACTTCAATGTTCTGGTGGTATGTATATACTTGATAAAATATTAACATAATTGAGAATTGTGAATTTTATATAATCGAATTGATACTAATTCAATAATTCAAAATTCCAGTGATTATTATACAGTATTGTCTATATATTTGAGACATGCAACAATTTAAGACACACTGATGCATGTCAGACAACTTTGTAGTCTTAACTAAAATAGTACACCGGTAGTAATAATAGTCGTAGTCGTGTCGTGTTTACTTCATAAGATTATTTTTAACATACACATCTGTAAACTGTGCAGATAGCACTTACAGCAGCAGCAATAGCATCAGAAGCAGAAACAGACGTAGTAGTTGTTGATTTTTGGTACTACTACTACTACTACTACTTGTAGTAAGTAGTAGTAGTAGTAGTAGTAGTGTTTTTATCAGTATCATTATGTTAACATACATATTTCTGAATATTCAGTGAGCCTGTATTAGCATTTTACTGAATATAAGAAAAACTTGCGTATGTTTATTTACACCTTAGCAACAGCTGGTGTTGACAGACCATATAATATACGTGAATTAATTCTTATATACAAGACAAAATTTTCTACCGGGTCAGAGTTCAAATACTATTTTAATTTATTAGTTCTACAGGCTTTACTTAATTTCATATGTCACGAATGACATAAACGAATATCTCCACACCCATAAAAGCATCAGCTGTTAAAATGGATAAAGAATTTGCATTACAATTCTTGGAAATCAGGCTTTTTAAACATGTTTAATGTAGGGTGCATTGTTGGTTTATCAAGTTTCAGATATGCATCTCATGTAATAGTTCTCTTCTTTTTTACTCATCATAGGTTATCATTTTTGAGCCTAGGAGGCAAATCTCTCGACTGATTTCAAAGTTCACTCATTGGCCGATACTGTAATTAATGGTTTGTAGAAGTACTTTTGAAAGCTATCATTTTTGGATGATATATAGATTGCAGATAAAGAGAATTTTGAATTAAAAGGTGTTACATTTCACGGCAGCGATAATATGAGGTTTGGTAAATATGCAGGATAGAGATGTATTGCTGTTTATGAATGTATTAACATATACGTGTATATTAAATTCATAGATGCAAGCATTAACGAGTTCTTAGTTTGACAGGGAATTGAGTAGAGGATTCTATTTAAACCATTATGTTTATAATACTAATTTTATCTACTCATGAGAGAAATGCAAATCTCTTCTGCTATCTTTTGAAGTGGGACATAAAAGAATAGACAAATACTGTTATGTATCAGATTATTGCACTACAACTCTTGCACTCCTCTTATTTCATACAGTTAACGGTATTGATATAATTATACGAAAATATACACTATATTACGCTTTACAAATTATTATAATTTGACATTTAGATGTTTAATCCTCAACTTACATAGTATTCACTAGTCTCTAGTGGAAAATGGCTATTTGTTACCGGATATCTTAAGTATATACGTGTTCATTAGTATATAATAAAACTATTGATTCCCACCAAATGGGAGTGCAGAAATATCACGGGTTTAGACGAGTCTAGTGTTGCAGATTCGATTACTCATGTCAATTTATACATAATTTTAAGTGGCTTGTATATCTGAAATAATTCTAGTAATAGCTTTCCCATAGTTGAAGTTATTAGTCATCAACTTCCTATGAAAATACCAGATGCAATCATAATATTATTTTCATCGAGAAATTGTTTACTTAAAACATTTTCAATTATTTATTTAAGTAGTTGCTTATAGCTAAGATAGCTGATGTGTTTATAAATATTATATTACCTGAAACAAAGGCAGCAATCTGGCAGAATCGTTCCCACATCGTGCAAAATGTTTGGCGGCATTTATTTTGTCTCTTCTCCATCTAAGTAGAAATGTCTTTCATTCTTTCGAGGTCGATAAAAAAAAGTACCATTTGAGTACTGGGGTCGATGCAATCAATAAGCCCCTCCCTACAAAGATTTGAGGCCTTGTACCTATAGTAGAAAGAATTATATTTCTTGAAGCAGCATTGGATTCGTTTATCAATACTATTCTTATCGTTCTGTAGAAATCATTTAAAATTTCTATGTAATGTATCATATCAGCGTCATCAAATCACAAGTTTTGTATGTGAGTATCTTGATATATTTTAGTGATTTCGGGGTCTGAATCTAATTTAATGTCCTTACTTTAACACATCAATTCCTCTATTCTTGCTTTCGTACATTTGTCTTATAATGTTTATATCCTGGCTGAAGTCATGAACATTTTTTGTACTCCAAATTGTAATTGTGCCTTGCAAATACATTTAAGTAATCCGTATAAAGGTGTTGACTTATAATTTATCTGCAGCTTCTATAAAAATTAATGATTTCATTGTTCTGGATTGTTAATAGGGCAAGACCTTGGCAGGTAACAAGATAGGGAAATAGCTTCGCTAAAAGCATTTTCCCCCTCCCATGGTATTAAGCCTTCTATTAATAATCTTCTCGTCTTGTAGTAATATTGTCGTTTCTCATTTGATTTGTCACGTTTAATGTACGACGTTCGTATTGAGAATCATTAAGCTTGTGGTGTGTTTCTATTATCCAAATGAAACGTACAATATCAAATGCTTTTCGGTATTATTTCTTTTCATCTACTTTGTGTTCGATAACAGTATATTTTGTCTATAGCTGTTCTGTAAGCCTATAAATTTCTTCCCAGAATTTTGTATAATCTGCTTAAATTTTATGTTTTATGTAAATAGCCACACAATTTGATCTCTTTTTTCCAACATGTTCTGGTCGTCAGGAAGAAAGTGCATTATAAGGTTAACAATAATAATGATGATAAAATAATAATAATAATAATAATAATAATAATAATAATAATAATAATAATAATAATAATAATAATAATTATTATTATTATTATTATTATTATTATTATTATTATTATTATTATTATTATAATTATTATTATTATTATTATTATCATTATCATTATTATTATTATTTTTGCTATTATTATTACTATTCAGTAATCTAATTTTTATTACTTGTTTTCACTGCACTACCGAGCGCAGCTCTGTGTGCCTTGGGTATATGCTGTGGTTTGTTTGTGGTGCTCTTATTTCACTGTATTGAAAGTGCTTTACAAAGGATACGCGTAGTGCCCAGAAGTGCTATTTTCTGTATACTATATGCATTCGTAATTGCTGGCGTTTTGGTTGTTTGGTTACCTCTGTTTCCAGATATTTGCTTTTTGAGAGTTTCTCCGTTTCTTTTAAAGATACATTGTCATTTGTTAGTATTGATACATCGATTAGAGGCATTTTTTCTTGGTGATCTCTGACAACTAAACCCGGTCTATTAGCCTTGATTTATCTATCTGTGTGCATTGGCATATCTCTCGGTGTGGTTGCTTTCTCATTTTCTGAGACCCTTTCTGGGGAGTGCCTGTACCATCTTTTTCCTATTGTCACTCCATAATGTTGACATAGCTTCCAGTGTATATAGGTCCCAACTCTGTGATGTGATTTATTGTTTCTTCTCCATCACTACATATTCCGCAGTTACTTGTATTTATTTCAATGTGTTTTTGATGATTTCTGGTAGGGATGGTTTCATTATTATTATTATTATTGTTCAGTAGTTTTATTTTTATAACGTGCTTTCACTTCACTACCGAGCGCAGCTCTGTGTGCCTTGGGTATGTGCTGTGGTTTGCTGTGATGCTCATATGGTTACTGTATTGAAAGTATTATTATTATTATTATTATTATTAGTAGTAGTAGTAGTAGTAGTAGTAGTAGTAGTAGTACTACTACTACTACTACTACTACTACTACTACTACTACTACTCTGCTTCGTTGTTAGAGTCACTTGCTGAGACACACGCAGCGTCCTGGATCGAGTGAAGGATAAGATATGCTACAGTATGACTTAAAGCTTGAGGAGGGGAGGTAGTGAAATACCTTCATTTAATATAACACATACAACTCTTGGGATGTTAATAGATGTTTCTGTAATCCATTTTTCATCATACCTACAGCACATACAATAACAGGCACAGTTTTCGCTTTAAGATGCCACGTCTTTTGTATTTCAATTACCATGTCCTTACATTTACTTAATATGTCAAATTCCTTTATCGATATATTTTTATCAGTGGGAACACTTACGCCTATTAGTCTACAAGTATTTTCTGCCCTGTTTTCAATGACTATGTCAGGTCGATTATCCTGGATCGTTCTGTCGGTGGCTCAGGATGATGTTCATACCAGTAAGCAGGAGTGCTGATAATGTAGTGTTTACATATTTTTCAATGTGAATACTATCCTACTCTATCGTGGCGACTTTTGTATTGGTTTGGTGTATTTTTGTATTCGATGGTATATTCTTTCGTGAAATGTGTCGCAGATTCAGCATTTAGGGTCAGTTTTGAAGAACGTTAGCCTGGTAGTTTTTGGTGAAAAAACTTTCATCTTGTGCCTTCAATAAGATAAACCTTATGTCACTACTTCCAGCCTGCACTTCTTAGCCACTGATGGGCATTTCGACTTCGAAGTAAATACTGTCCATGCAGAGATTTCTGGCTCCACCGTTCCTCAATTTGTTTCTTCTTCTTCTTCTTCTTCTTCTTCTTCTTCTTCTTCTTCTTCTTCTTCTCCTCCTCCCCCTCCTTCCTCCTCCTCCTCCTACCCGTCTTTCTTCTTCTTTTTCTTCGTCTTCTTTTTCTTCTTTTTCTTATTCTTTTCTTCTT
>NC_068989.1:61525103-61526182 GCF_001194135.2 Octopus bimaculoides
TCTTCTTCTTCTTCTTCTTCTTCTTCTTCTTCTTCTTCTTCTTCTTCTTCTTCTTCTTCTTCTTCTTCTTCTTCTTCTTCAGTTTTAATCTTCATGTATATTATAATCACTTGCGGAGACACAAATGAGTTAAGGATAAGTGACATTACAGTATGACTAGAAGCCTGGGCAAGGAAGGTGGCAGGGCTTTTAAAATGATAGGGTTTCTCTAAGGATATGGGAAGTATTTGTCAGCACAATCTTTTGGATTTCTTTGAGACATGGTTCTTCTAGGAGGCTATCTAAATGTATCTGACATCTCATATTTATGATACTTGGGGAACATGTAATAACAGGAACAGTTCTTGCTTTAGGATGCCACATCTTCTGTATTTCAATATCCAGGTCATTATATATACTTAATTTGTCAAATTCCTTTGCCGATATGTTTTGATCAGTAGGGACACTTACAACTATTAGACTACTAGTATTTTCTTCCCTGACTTTAGAGACTATCCAATGTGAAAAAAAATACTGATTCGTTTCATTGATGTGAAAGGAGTTGAACACAGAATGTGTTCCTCCTCGTCACATTGTTAACCAGACATTTTACTTATGCAGTTCTAAAGCATGTGTGAGACACGCTGAGATGAAAACGTCCCGATCTGAGACAAAGAGGAGAAGGGTCTTTTCATCACGACTTTAAGCCTTAGCACACCACCTTGAATGTCAGACAGTTTTTGATAAAATATTCTCCCTGTGACATTTTTTAAATTTCCTCTAATGAAGAAAGACCTTAGAGGAGAACGATTTGCAGATGTGGAAGTGGTGAAGAATAAAATCTACGGAGGCGTTGATCAGTACCACTTTGCAAGAGTTCCAGCACTGCTTCGAACAGTGGAAAACGCGTCTGGACCGATGCATTGCTCCAAATCAAGAACACTGAAGGCAACAAAAGTGTAAACAAGTAAAACTAAGTGAATAAAATAATATTGCAAAATTCCGGTTTCTTTTGGATACGTAGAAAGAAAGAGAGGGAGAGAGAGCGAGTGAGAGAGACACACAGACATATATATATATATATATATATATATATATAT
>NC_068989.1:61529638-61534256 GCF_001194135.2 Octopus bimaculoides
GTGATGTACAGATATTGCATATTTAGTATCATAAGTTAGTCAGAATTGGGACTGCCATGTTGGCTTGGCGATAACTATTAATTTCCAGTACCGCTGCCGTAGTCTCCTTTAGAGAGACTTAGAAATATTAATAACTCTATTTCTGAAAACCAGTGGATAGATTCCACTGAAATTATATATATATATATATATATATATATTATTTACATTTTATTTATATCTTAGCTCTTTTTTCCGTTATCGGATTTATTAGAAAGTGGTTTAAAGTTAGATTTCTTGGCCTTTTTATATATTAAAAAATTGTGTGGGATTTGCCAAGCAACGAAGAAGAAAGAAGAATATTTTTGAGCAGGAAGGGGAGGTAAACAGGCCTGTCTCTTGTATTAGTATGATGAGATATAGTTGTTTAGTAATTAGTGGACTTTTAAGGTGGGGAAGAAAAAAAAAAATTTTGTATTTGAATTGGTCATCCAGCTGTCTATTGACACACATTGCTTGTTTACACTTTTTCGAGATCAGTGAATTTTCGTCACTGGAAAAAGTATATATGTATTTGCATTGGGACTCCTTCGTATCGAAGATCGGTGATTGTCGTACGCTGACGAAGGGTAAATACCCAGAAACTCAAGTCCGTGCGTATCACGTCAGATCAGCGATGGTAAAGATGATTTCCCTTTGCAAATACCGACAGATGTGTGTCAATAGCCAGCTGGAGGAGATGTTCTCCTGTGGCTAAAAGCAACAGTAACATTCACCCTTAGGCTTTAGCCGCATTTAAGTGGCAAATATACTTCACGTCATATATATATATATATATATATATATATATATATATATATATATATATATATATGCCTGTATAATTAGAAAGTCGGAGAGAGAGATGTAAGTGTAGTGTATTAGCGATGACTAAATGAAAGAGACAAAATGGTGAAAATGTAAATTTGTATTGATGATAGCTGAGAGTTTTAGAGTTTTATACCGTGTGAGAACCCTAAATTTTGGGATGATTTTCGTGCTCACAGTTTATATTCATTTAGATCAAAAGTGTAAAGTGTATCAGTGTGTCTGCTGTGCTTTTTTATTTTATTTTATTTTTTCTTCATATATTTGATTTCATCTAAATTTAATGCCTTGGTATGGGTCAGTTTGGAAACGTATAGGTGTGAATAAGTTAATCGACTGAAAATATGAAAATGCCTGATTTTCCGACGTAATGCTGAATATGTATTATAAATGTGTGTCGTGAACGTTTATTTAAAGAGCAATGAATTTTGGAACTGATCTTTTTTTAGCGCAGAGACTATCTATATCAAAAGCTCAGGGAGATGAACTAAGGTGGGAAGTGAGACAGGTACTAGAAAAAGTGAAACTTCTCAAACCAAACATCACTAACGAAAAGAAGTTTGCTATCAAAAGACTACAAAGTGACAATTCCATCATAATACTTCCGGTGGACAAAAGAAATGCTACAGTGGTGATGAACAAGTTTGACTACTCGGAAAAATTGGCAAGTCTCATAAGTGATGGTAGCAAAGTAAAGAAGAACACAACTCTGAAAACAGAGAGGAAGTTGTCACAGACCTTGATCAAGAACAAGGATCACTTTGTACCAATGAAGTACAGACAACTGACTCAACACTACAGTAAACTATCACACATGTACGGTAAGCCTAAGATTCACAAGGATGGTATTCCATTAAGACCTATAGTGAGCTATAGAGGTTCAGCATGTCATCCACCGAGCGGCTTCCTTGTGGATATAATCAGTGCATTAGCAGGAAAGTCAACATCGTTCGTGAAGAATTCTACCCACTTCACAGAATTGATCAAGGATACCCCATTGAATCCAACCAGATGGTGAGTCTAGGTGTAATAAGTCTGTTCACCAAAGTTCCAACTGGTGAAGCACTATCGGTTATTCAGGAAACCCATCGAAAAGAAGGCACTAGTATACTAATAAGAAGCTTGATGGAAATGTAGGACCTTCTTTGTAGAAACTACCTACTTCAGTATGGACATTGATATATATCGACAGGTAGAGGGTTTAGCTATGGGTCGTCAGTACCACCGATAATAGCCCTTAGATTTATGAGCCCTAAAATTCACTCCATAATTGCCCACGGGTATATGGCGTAGTGGTAAAGAGCGCAGGCTTCTAACCCCAAGATTCCGAGTGACCTAAATAATAATAATAATAATAATAATAATAATAATAATAATAATAATAATAATAATAATTATTATTATTATAATAATAATAATATCAGCAACACCGAAAAATACCTTCGGAATGAGAACCCAGATTCGAAATTTTACCAAGACATAGAGCCGAAGCGTTGTGTTAACAACAAACAAGATGAGGACAAATATCTGTCAAATGTAAATAATGTGAATATCAATATATATATATATATATACATGCATTTACATGTATTTGTGTGCTTGCGGTATGTTTTGTTTAGTGTCTGTGCATGTATGTGTGTATGAGTAATTATATGGCTTTTATGCTTTGCGTTTTCAATATTAATGTTACATTGAAAATATTACTTCCATATAACCTGTTAATATTAATCTATTAAGTGTTTATAGACGTTGCACAAGATACACTTTGTATTTGAATCTGTTATGGAGAAAATAAACGCTGATTTTACAATGAAATGTAACTGAACGTATACTTTAATAGAATTTAATGGAACTTACTGCTAGGTATTTCTTTTCATTTTCATTTTTCCAAAGAATTCCTAAATCTCATTTGTGAATACATTACCATTACCGTTCCAAATACTGCGTGAAGATAAATTTAATCATTTAATATAGATAGGTTATGAAAAAATAACATTTAAAAAAAATAATTTACTGTTAAAGCGTTAATTTCATTTCCTCCTATAATGTTGATAGTTTCCCTGTAAAGTATTTTATATCTTTTTTTTTTATTTTAGCAGGAATTAATTTTTAATAGTAATCGATAATTTTGATATAGACTATAAAATTAGTAGTTCCTGAGTATTTAATGTAAAATGACTTCATGACATTTTCAATATATTTAGTTTGTTTACAATAGATTTACTTAATTGTACAAACTTTTGTGCACTGAAATAATAAATAACTTTCGAGAAATAATTTAGTAGATGTTATTAAGTGTCTGAATGTTATAAATTGATATTTAGATAAAAGTTAATTTGAATTAAAGGCTTTTTTTCTTATTTAATGTATTATATATATTTTTAATTATCATCTTTAATTAATTACATAATTTCTATACACCGTTCTATAATTATAGTAATAGATTAATTATTTCCTGTGTTTCAGGAATTCTGCAATTTATAAATTTTATCCTGATCATGTACATTTTATTCGGTTATCTTCAGAACTTATTGCCGATTTCTTCAATGTCATCGAAGTATATTGACTTCAACTCCAGGTATGCGGTCAGTCATTAACTACTCTACGCAATTTTTCTTAGGTTTAAATCTTCTGTGTTGAATGTTAACAATTAGCGTTTACATTTTGGGGGGTGAGGGAGGGGGAAGTGTTTGCTCAATTGTTTTTTCAATTTCCGTTGTACATATTTTCACAAATGCAAAACATGCATTTATTAAAATTTGGAGTTTCTGGATCGTTTAATAAAAAAATTTCAAATCAAATTCAAATATAGAGACAGCATACGAGCATATATCTGTATGCCTATATATATGTGTACACACATACACACGCGCGCTCAAATACAAAGATGCATGCGTACAGAAATAGAGAGCTACAGAGATAAGGACATACATACACAGACACATATGAAAATAAGTATGTAGACATATATTTACGTAAGTACAAGTTTACGAGACATATTTGTATTTATATATAGAAGTATAATTCTTTTACGTATGTAATCATAAAGATATAATTACAGGTAAGGGCTATGAAATGATCATCGCCAATGCTAGAAATATGTGTCAAATACCTAAAGTCCACTCTACAATTTGTACTCTATACTCACGCACAGGTGCGAACGCGAGGGAATGAGCAAGACAATGCCAAAATATTGAATAATTCTATACCTTCAGATTTCAGGCCCAGCCAAAATTGCTTTGCGATCTTCAGGAGAATAAACCATTAATATATAAATGAGAAATTTACGTAGGTGAATATAGAGAACAAATTGTAGAATGGATTGTAGGTATTTGACACCTATTTCTAGCATTGGCGATGGTAATTTCAAGTAGCTCTTAACTATACTTATATCTTTATAATTATATATGTAAAAAAAAATTAATGTTACCTATACGGACATTTTTAAGTGCTAGGTCACTGATATCATGTTATGATTATGTCCTTATCTTATAAATAATTACATGTACATATATTTATATGTGTGTGTAGAGAGAGAGAAACAGAGAGAGAGAGAGAGAGAGAGAGAGAGAGAGAGAGAGAGAGAGAGAGAGAGAGAGAGAGAGAGAGAGAGAGAGAGAGAGAGAGAGAGAGAGACACACAGAGACAGAGAGAGAGATAGAGAGAGTGTGAGAAAGAGATTTATTATAGCCCATATATACATATATACATACATACATACATACATATATATATATATATATATATATATATATATATATATATATATATA
>NC_068989.1:61534737-61537356 GCF_001194135.2 Octopus bimaculoides
ATATATATATATATATATATATATATATATATATATATATATATATATACGGGTTGTGTAGTGGATACTATGAATATAATTTCACTCTACCTATCTAGAGACATGGGTTTTTCTCTGGAGAAGTGCATTGAGATTATCTGTGTGAGTGAAGTAGAGTTCCATGAAGTCAACATATGGGAACTGGGCCTCTTTCTTAAACTGACCTATGGCAGAAACTATTTAGACAACCATGTCCTTAGTAGATTCTGTCCCACCAGATCACCGAAGGAAGATCACCCACCATCATCTCAGAAGTGAAGAAAAGCTCCGTAGAGCGCTAGAGGGGTTGGAACATACTCACCCAAGACCCTGAGAATGATGATCGATTTAAAAGAATGATTGCACTTGCAATAGGGGCTAGCATAAGAACCACATTGAAGAACCACATAGTAAAGTTTAGCAAGAAAACATACATTCATGTTCAAGGTACAGCTATTGGTAGCTAACTCCATACGCCAAAATATCAAGGTAACTATAGACTACCCCACTAGGCATCCCAAAAATTGACTCCGCTTCTTTGATATTGAACTTTGGTTAGAGACTGTGAACAACAGAGCGTAGCTCTTCCACTCCTATTATCTGAACCCCATAGCTTCGAAATATGAACTCAGGTTTGTCACACAACATGAATA
This sequence comes from Octopus bimaculoides, assembly GCF_001194135.2. Lineage (NCBI taxonomy): Eukaryota > Metazoa > Mollusca > Cephalopoda > Octopoda > Octopodidae > Octopus > Octopus bimaculoides. The sequence continues at coordinate 61,535,409 of NC_068989.1, forward strand.
TCAACATACTGATAGCAGACTTAGTTAGGATAATGCACAAAAACAAAAAGAACGCAGCTCGGATAAAGGACAGAGTCAACGACTATTGAAAAGGTTACAAGACGCAACGAAAATTTTATAAAAAATAAATAAGTAAATGAGTCCCGACCAAATTGATATATCACCGAATGTTACATCAGCCCTAAAACCCAGCCCGTACTGCACCACAAAGATGTTTTTGAAGGTGACTCTTGACCCTTACCTTGCTACAGATAGTGCATCCCACTTGGGGCAGGTAGATATATAGCATTCTATTTAAGTTTGAACTTTCGCTTCATCTTCTGTTTTGAAAATGATGCGTATAGTGCTATATGCAGCAAAATGGAGAATATTTCACTTAAACAATCTCTTATGAATGTCTCTTAATCTAAACTTCAATGGAATATGATAGCTTGTTGCGCCTACACACGCGCGCGCTCGCACAAACACACACACACACAAACGCATACAAAATCACACTTATAAAAACGTACGCACAAGAATTTGGTCTAATTGATTCAGAAGTGGAAGATATGTGACTAAAGTTCCGCATAGTACAGGTTAAATCAAAACACATTGGTCTGAAACAAATCGTTTAGTGAAACACTTTGGACTGGGAAATGATTCGCTGCGTCAATGTTTGGTATTTGAGATTTCGAAATCTTTTAATGTTTTCAATTCGGTTTCTTCACCGAGTGTTTCTTCATCGAGTATATTTGTTTGAATTTTGTGGGATTCTCTGTTGAAACTCTTTTATAACTCGATATTGTACGTTCTTTCGCATATATCACACCCACTGTTTGAACTGCGCTTATGATTCAACACACATTCAAAGATAGACATATATATGTGTGTGTGTGCGTGTGTGTATGAGTGAGTGTGTGCGTGCGTGCATATAGCGTATAAAACTGACTGAGCATCAGACTTTTTTGTATTTATATGTACATACATACACACACAGTCACACATGCCTACACACACACATGCACGCACACACACACAGAGTCACACATGCCTACACACACATGCACGCACACACACACACAGTCACACATGCCTACACACACATGCACGCACACACACACACAATACACTAACACATACACATAAGCATATATAAAGAGAGAGAGAGAGAGAGAGAGAGGGAGAGAGAGAGAAAGAGAGAGAGAGAGAGAGAGAGAGAGAGAGAGAGAGAGAGATTCAGACAGACAGACAGACATTGTGAGAGAGAGAGAGAAATGCTTAGAGATATACTACATTAAGTTTCTGTTCACATTTCTCACAGATTTTAATTCGATTTAACGTCCACAGCACCTTCATTAGAATTCTGATGCGTCGAATTAACATCTAAGTACAGTACCCGGAAGACTGAATATTTTAATATTAACTATATTATCAAACATCTGTAATCATCACATAGACATGCAAAAAGAGCTTCGAACCAAAGAAGCAGATTTGAACCAGATATTGCTAGCCATGAAATTGTACTACCAGTATAAAGAATAAATACTTCGTTTCCTACCCTTATATATACGTGCAAGCACACATTCGTACACGCAAAACTCACACACACACACGCACAAATACAAACACACATACACACACACACACACAACACACTCAAGAGCATACTTTGATTTTGTGTAATTCTAATTAATATAGAAATACTTGGAATCGACTGATATCATATAAAGCAAACACAAGTGTTACCCGGTGAATGTAATGAAAATCGACCCGAAATTTTCCGGATTAATTTTCACATATATTTTGTGGATTAATTTTCATATACATGCATACATACATGCATTCATACATACATACTAATATACAGACATGTACATGTTTATATGCGTATGTATATATAAATATTTACATTGTCGTATGTATTTACATATATATGCACAGGCGGATATATATATATATATATATA
>NC_068989.1:61537899-61539024 GCF_001194135.2 Octopus bimaculoides
TGTGTGTGTGTGTGTGTGTGTGTGTGTGTATAGTCTATGAGAGGTAATGGTGTCAGTAAGACCCACATGTGTCAGGTAGTGCTGAATATGTGCTATGAATAGATCATAGTTTAGCTCCAGGTTCGGTGATTATGCGAATAAAGAGTCCAACGTAGGTCATATATCAGCGTGTGTATATATAATTTTTTTTTTCAGAATGAGATAAAAAACCAAGGCTGTGAAGATTTTAGAACATTTATAAATAGAAGGTATTACAGCTGTTTCCAGGTTATTTATTATATCCTTTCATCGGAGACGGTGTGAGAAAATGGTTAAAGAATAGTTAGTTTAGATAAGATACGAAATAGAGAGTGAAGTGGTGGAATGAAAATAGATGTGAGATATGCAGGGACATTGCATTTGTAGAATGGTATACATATAAGATTCTAATACATATAAGTTTGCATGTGCTTAGTACCTCATTATGTTTATTTAGCAGTGCTGGAGAGTTGTGCTTCTTAAAGGAGAGATATTACTAGAGTTGACTGCAAAACCAGCAACACTTGATTCAATAGCACTGTGCACAAACTTTATACTTGGAATAACCAATTTTGGTTACTATTGGATTTTACTCACAAAATATTGGAATCGTATATGTACATTTTTATAAATGTTCTAAAATCTTCACAGCCTTGGTTTTTTTTAAATCTCATTCTGAAGAAAATTATGTATATATAAACATATATTAATACATATATACACACATATATAAATAGACTTATACATATCCCAAACACCACCAGCTAAACAAGGTAGATAACCACTTACAACAAAATAAGCGGGAGCGCAGAAAAGGGAGACCAGAAAGCTTAAATCTACGTACACATAATCCACCGAATACCAACAGGACTCACAAAGAGAGAAGTCCGTATATTCCTTCTGCTCCCCCAAAAAGGCTATATGCAGAGGCTGTACGAACTGCAGTAGCTGAGCAGCAAGCTTTTTTAAGCTTGGCCCAGAAAATGGTACAACAGTTAACGTGGATGCAGAGGGTACAGAGTCAACGCCACATGAACCATTGTCCAAGACCACCACAGATGATGGATCAGGGATGGCCACCGCTAACACCAGGAACCCCTGCACAGA
>NC_068989.1:61541600-61547067 GCF_001194135.2 Octopus bimaculoides
TACCGTCCACTGCATCTCACATAAGAACGAGATACTGCAGCAGCCTCGGTTTCAGAGGACCTCAGCTCTTCAATGCCCTGCCAAAACATTTGCGAGACATGCAAGACATGGATACGGAGGTCTTCAAGACAAAACTTGACACTTTCCTCTCCACGGTACCAGACGAACCAATGGCTCTTATACACCAGATGTGCCATCAAAACTCTTGATTGGACCATGTCAGGTGGGGGAGAAGAGCCATGCGAGGAACGTGAAAATCACGGTGGTGCACCAGCATGACCGCAGCCACTTGGCTGAAACACATAAATAAATAAATAAATAAATATATACACACATATAAGTCCATACAAATATATAGATATGCGTATATCATTTAATATACAGAATTTTAAAAAATGCTACGAATAGTTTCATACTGTTCTTTTCATTCCACATTTTTATGAACCGTCTTCGCCTATTTCTTCTTGTTTTTCTCATGTTTGCTTATAGACCAGCATCCTCTTCCGTTAAAGGAGAGAGATTACTTTACTAGATTTGACTGCAAAACTAGCAACATTTATGGACTTCCCAAAATCAACAAAAGTAAAGCCATTGACGCCTGCAGCGAATCAACTTCTTTAGTCATAAATACTTCACATCTGAGAGATCTCAAAACGAAACTTATTGTGGCCGGTCCCTCGTATGAGACACACAGACTCGGTAATTTTATTCACGTACTCCTCAAACTTATTCGCCAACATATACCGAGTTTTATAAGGGATGATCTGGACTTTTTAAACTATCTCACCAGTAAAACCAGCAAGGACTCTCTTCTGGTGTCATTCGATGCAATAAACCTCTTCATTTCGATTCCTCTCGAATACGGAATACAAGTTATACAATTCTGGCTGGAAAAATTCCCGAATGACATTCCTGACTGAATCGGTAAAAGATTCATCACTGAAAGAATAAAATCCATCTTACAAAACAACTTCTTCAACTTCAACAATAACACCTACAGACAAAAATCGTGCACTGCGATGGGAGTGAGGGTAGCCCCTATTTTTGCTAACCTTGTCATGGCATACTTCGAAGTCCAAATATACGGTCACACTACACTGTAATTTTGAGACAACTTCCAAAAATACTTACTCACCAAGTGGAAACGATACTTGAATGTTTATTTCATTCTGTGGTCGCATAACCTTGAGCAACTCTTAGAATTTAAAAACTTAATCAACAACATTAATCACAGTATCCAATTTGCAATGAAATACAACCACAAACAGCTACCTTTCCTAGATATCTTAGTCATAAAAGCAGATATTGAAATTGAAACCGACATCTTCAAACCAACTGACTCAAAACAATATCTTGTATTCTCTTCCTGCCATTCAGAACATACTAAAATAGATATACCGTTCAACATAGCAGGAAGAATTTGCACGATTGCATCAAATCCCGAAACTCGAGAAAAATTATTCCAAGAACTTAGAAACACGTTACTAGATAGAAAATACCCGGCCAGTTTAATCAAAAACGTAACTGAACGTGCAAAACCGATAGACATCCAAGAGTTAAGGTAAACATGACAAACCTGACACGCTTGAAACTTTATCTTACGTATCAACACACAATCCGAGGAACATGGAAGCATACATCATCATCCACTAAAACATTCCCCTCCTTATGAATGACCTGCAAATGAAAATGCACTGGAAAAACATAGGATTATTAAAAGCAAGAGTCAATCGCAATCCCTAAAAATGTTATTCGCCAGCGCCAAATTACCCATCAAAAATACAACATTACTAGTCTAAAAATGCAATCGCCCTAACTGTGGGACTTACATCTACCTTTTGGCGGGCTCGACATATAAATTTAAGACAGATCAAATTTTACCATTAAAAAAATCACTTCACATGTGTATCGAAGAACTTGGTCTATGTTCTCAAATGTGGAGGGCGTGATGTGGACTACATGAGTCAAGCTAGTTTGTCTCTGAGGGACAAACTGACGGTACACAGGCAACAAATCCAGGACTCACGACCAGGAAAATTCCTGTAAGAAAACAAATAGACCAATGCCCCGCACACGTGAACCCGAAATACCAAATTTTTCCTCTCTATCAATCCACCGGAAACACTTTAGCCCAATTCAGATTAAATAAGAAGAGCATACCCATTAAAAAATATAAGCCACAGCTGAATATCCTTTAGAAAGAAAAAGAAACACTAAGATGGACAAAAAACTCAATTTCTCAACAAGAAAAAACACCCAGATACAACAGACATAATTCGACAAACGTAACATTCTTCCTCTCGGTTTTCGAAAATTCAACTCCAAATCACCATAAAATAACACCGTATAAACACCAGTTGCTCATGTTACCTATCTCTAGAGTAATGAAATTTTACCTACGATCAGAACCGGACCATCAGCAAATAAAAGCAAACTGACCCTTTAAGAGAATCAACCAGCAGGAACGGTAGATGACCATTCCCTACAAGGAAATCGACGAGGCAGAACGCTAAACTTGATTAGAAAGAATAGGACGTCATCAGAATTTTAACGAATCAAAAATTAGATCAGTTCACGCAAAAACTGATAAATACACTGATTCCAAAACACTCCGTTACAAGCAAAAAAAAAAAAAAAAAAAAAAAAAAAAAAAAAAAAAAAAAAAAAAAAAAATCCCTGCACGCGACGGAAAAGGAACACAATATCACAGAAACTGTAACAAAACCCATTTTCTTTGCATTCTTTCATTCTTCTTTCTCTCTCTCTCTCTCTCTTAACTCAGTATGACCGAATTTTTGGTGATAAACATTTTCCGTATTCTTCGCCGATCATTTCTGATATTATTGAATTTTGTGAACATTTAATCATTTAAACATGTTAATCCACATTTTTTATATTCTTCGCCAATCACTTTTGATATTATTGAATTTTGTTAGCATTTAATCATTTAAACGTGTTGATCAACATGTTTTATATTCTTCGTCGATCATGTTTGATATTATGGAATTTTCTGAACATTTAACCTTTTAAACCTGTTTTTTACTTCGCAATTAAAAAACAAATAATGCCATACGTTTATACCATTGATAAACAAAAAATTGCTGAAACTAGTTTGGTATGTATACTCTTTTATTCCTTTACTTGTTTCAGTCATTTGACTGCAGCCATGCTGGAGCACCGCCTTTAGTCAAGCAAATCGACCGCAGGACTTATTCTTTGGAAGCCTAGTACTTATTCTATCGGTCTCTTTTGCCGAACCGCTAATTTACGGGGACGTAATCGCACCAGCATCGGTTGTCAAGCGATGTTGGGGGGACAAACACAGACACACTAACACACACATACACAAATATATATATATATATATATATATATATATATATATGACGGCTTTCTTTCAGTTTCCGTCTACCAAATCCACTCACAAGGCTTTGGTCGGCCCGAGGCTATAGTAGAAGACACATGCCCAAGGTGCCACGCAGTGGAACTGAACCCGGAACCATGTGGTTGGTTGGCAAGCTACTTACCAAACAGCCACTCCTGCGCCTCAGCTACTTACCACACACCTACTCCTGTATGTAAATAAATTCATTTAAAAACAATTACAAGTTTTTCAAATTCAGGTGCATTTTCCACAACAAATTCTCCTATATTTTTTCCTGCGCGGAAATACACTCCTTCTTTTCTGAAATATGTATAGTAGTCTGGTGGACATACTGAGACATATATCGTTTTATTTGAAGGTGAGAAATATTCTCAATCATTGTTTGGTATGTTGGACAGCTCTGACCAACAAAAATTTTCGCCAGAATCCACGATATAAAATAGATGACAGGACTATACTTATCAGTGCCATTACACGTTTAGCGGTTTGGTTGGAATTAACTTCAAAACTAAATCACAAACTTGACTCAATGCGAGTATCTGTCATGCATTCCGTCTTAATTCCATGATTGGTGTGTTTCTTGACTTGACTGCAAATGCCAACCGTATAACAAATGGCAAACAGCCTTCATTCCAAACATTAGCAGCATAAGTGATCAAGTAAAATTTCTATATAATTAAACATAACAGATTTATGACACACGCCTGATGAAGACATCTTGCATCTAAGGCTTTATAGTTTTCTCAATGTAGAACTTGAAAGAAAAGTAAACTGCTACAGGCTGAAAACTAATTAAGTATAGGAATAGTTACGTAATAGTCGTGTGTTAATGCATGCATGCTAATTCAGCTATGCTGTTTGGTATTCTGTTTCGACTATATTGAAACACGTCTGTAGAAGTGTCTATCTGACGATGTATGAATAGCAGTAGACTCGTCCTTGTTGGCGGTTTTATTTATTTTCTTAATGCAAATATACATTTAATACTAACAAATTCCCAAATTCATACATATTAATGTGTACTATGTATGAGTATATGTATACTTGTCTTATTAGGTATCTATCTATCTGTGTGTCTGTGTATGTCTGTCTAGGTAGTTATCTCTCTCTTTTCTCCTTGTTCCCCCTCTCTCTCTCACAGTTATTCTTTAGACACACACATAGATATACATACACATACTTGTATATATATATGTATGTATATATATATATATATATATATATATATATATATATATATATATATATATATATATATATATATATATGTGTGTGTGTGTGTGTGTGTGTGTGTGTGTGTATACATATGTGTGTGTGTGTGTGTGTATATATATATATATAGAGAGAGAGAGAGAGAGAGAAGAGGAGTGATGTCAGTACACATGCACGGTACACGGCAATTTTTGTTTGCATTGTGATGCAATGCTGGGACCAGATACGAGACTGAAGAGACCGGAAGGAATTAGTTCCTCACTGCATCCGGAAAGATATTTCATCATCCAAAGGGCGAGAAAACTGGGCGTGCTGCCCAGATAGACAAACTTGTCTACCACTTTCAGAATTGCTCCTTCAATCAAGATAGCTGGTTCCACTTATGGATTTCCACTTATGGATTTAATCAGTGTTGTCCAGGCTAATGGTACAAATACCTAGTTAAGTACCATGTAAGGGCCCTTGAACGCTTTCACGAGAGGTGTCTCACGTACATTCTGAATGTTGGCTGGACTTTAAAAATCCCAGACACACAAGTCGTGAGGACAGCTGACGTCTTGTGTATTAAGGCAATGGTGCACAACCACTGGTTACGTTGGACTGGACACCATGTTAGAATGAAGGATAGCAGGATCCCTAAGTAGATGCTATATGGGGAACTTGTGAATGGAAAGAGACCTCATCAGAAACCAAGGCTGTGATTTAAGAACTGTGTCAAGTCCTCATTAAACGCCTGTGATATGCAGGAGACTGACTGGGAGAATAATGCCTGTCATCGCCACAGACGAGGACTCAGGTTAAGGAGGGAGTCGATACTATTGTGAGAGCACGTATTCTGCATGAAGAACATAAGCGCGCTTAGTTATATAT
>NC_068989.1:61547099-61552210 GCF_001194135.2 Octopus bimaculoides
TATATATATATATATTCATATTCTTACAGAAATAGGGTAAAACTTAATAATTAATAATTAGTAATTTTACCAAGTAGTTCGGTGTGTTAAAAATCCATTATCGGTAAAGTTATATAAACATTATTAAAATTAGGGTTCAGCAAGAATTGCTTCATCACACACCGAAAATTAGAAATAGCAGTCAAAACTACTTTTTCTCTACCAAAATATAACTCCCAGACGGACAAATACTCGCAACTACAAAGACAAAAAAGAAAAAAGTAACGAATTCACCGGCTTTGATTAACTGCATACGCGTTTCAGGATTAAAGAGGTTTAAATTATATTACCTGAACTTTTTTTCCTTCGTCAGTACAGTATTTCAAAATTATAAATCCGAGAATGCTAATACAAGAATAAGTTATTCGATCAAGCAACATCAAAAAGATTATCCAAATGTGCACCTGTAGGCCGGATGAAAGAGAGGGGAGAGGATGCCTTCCTGAGGAGACTTTAAGGGGTCCTTACGGTGGAATTCCACTCCCTATTTGGTGATGCATATTGTTGATTTAATCTTTTTGTTAATCTTTGTGTTTGTTTGCTGTTTACACGTTTAACCTCAGTGTCCCTCGTCTGTGTATTGTTCTTTATGTTTTATGTTCGGCCTTGGTGGACAATACAGACTATAATTATTATCATTATTATTAATATTATTATTATTATTATTATTATTATTATTATTATTATTATTATTATTATTATTATTATTATTATTATTATTATTATTGTTGTTGTTGTTGTTGTTATTATTATTGAACGTTTGGTATATTTAGGCAAATATCTACTGCATCAACTGCTACTCCCCCGTGTAGCACCATTATGTGTTATTAATTGTTGTCGGAGGAGTGTAAACTGTTCCCGGTATTGTATTGCAGTCTTTTGTTGCATTAGCGTTTGTATTGCGTGTTCTGTGTGTAATGCAGGTTGTGTTCTGTTGGGTATTCGGCCTGTGGTAGCTGTTTATTTTATTGAATATTTACTCTATAGAGTGTCTTGTGTTCGTGGATTGTTTTGTTTGGGTTATGTTATTGAATTGATAGTGTCATGCGTAGGACGTGAATTGTTCATAGCAGGGCTATTTATTGGATAGTGTGTAGTGTTAAGTGTCCGGGTATATCTTCTACGTTTTTGGTGATATGTTTTTATCATATCCAATACTTCAGATACTACTGGTATTGTTTTTACCTTCATACCCCATATCTTGAATGCTTCAAATTTGAAGTCTTGGTACTTTGACAATATTTCTACCTCTTATTGGGCACTATTTTGATAAGAAGTCATTGCAATATCTATCGTATTTCTTTCCCGATCCTTGATAGTTATGTATGGAAGAATAGCTTTTATTTTTGGTCAGTTTGAACAAACAAATCCCAGATGACTGTGCTATGTACCCTGTTTGACTCTTGTTTATACCATTTCTCGTTAGCTTTTACGTTGTAGTGTTGGCATATTGTCCAGTGGATGTTAGTACCTACACGGTCATGTCTGTATAAATATCCAGATTTGGCAAAAGCTGGGCTGCCAGAGATGATGTGGTCAATTGTCTCATTGCGCTGGTTGCACATTTTGCATTTGGTGCTAGAGCCTGCTTTTATTATTTTCCATTTATAGTTGTTTGTGGTCAAGCATTAGTCTTGTGCAGCTAGAATCAGTATTTCTGTTTCTGCTCTTAGTCCAGAGCTTTTGAACCATTGATGGCTTTTATTTATGTTCACTTCTTCCCTGTCAAGCCTTGCAGGGTATTGATCATGGAATGAATTTTCTCTCCATTTCTTCATTAGTATATTTTCTTCTTCTGTTTTCATGTTGTTTTTTGTCTCTTTGATCATTTCTGCTGTTGTCATCTCAGATCAGTGTATCAGTGTAATTTTCCACTGTTTTGTATGGCATCACCTTCTCGTCTATAGAGAAAGAGTTTTCTTTTTCTGTGTTCCGTTATCTCATGTATTAATCTACCACCTTGTGTTTCTAAGTACTTTTCCAGTCTAGCTATTATTTTATAATAATTTTCTATCTGTACCAAGCTGCGACCTCCTTCTGGGGTAGAGATATTTTGTCTGTCTCTGCTTTGGGGTGCTATCTTCGGTTTGCCGTTAATAGTTTTCTTGGTTTTCTATCTAAGTTTCTCAACTCGCTGATCTTCTAGTTTATTATTTTGAAGCTGTAATTTATCACTGGCATGGCAAGTGTGTTTATTCCTATTATCTAATCTTTAGGGTTGAGTTCAATGTTTAATATTAGTCTAACATTTCTGTAATATTCTCTCCTAATGTTGGCTTTCATTTCTGTGTGTTGTATTTTAGCTATCTTGTCTATTCCTTGATAATTGTATGAAGAACTGTGTTCTAAAATCTGATTTCTGTGTCTATGTCGGTAACAGTGTTTTCAGTGCTGATTAATTTGCCTCTTCTTAGTGTCACGTTGGCAAATTTGTCCAGCCCCATCCTCAACTTAATATCCTTGGTGAGATTATGGACAATTTTCAGAAAATGTTTCTGTTCCCTGGTATTTTTAGTGAAAATGTTTTCATCATCATCCTATAGGGTTATCGTTTATCGTTTGTCCATAGTATCTGCAATCCAGGGTTGTTTCATTTAACAAGTTTGTTAGTGAAATCTGACCAAGGCAGAAAAGCAGGAGTGACAGCGCGTCTCCTTGGAAAATCCCTCTTCTTATGGGTACAGTGCAGCTTTTAATGGCTTGTGATTCATTTTTGCGTGATATACTTATATTTCTAGTTAACCATTGCATGTTGATATTTTAGTAGTGTTGAAGCTACCTTAGGTATGTGGAGAAATTCCAGTAGCCATGAATGTGGAACACCGTCTAATGTTTTGTGGTAAGCAATCTAAGTCATGTTGAGGTTTGCCTTTCGCTTCTTACAATCCTCTATAATGGCTCGATTCGCCAGAAGTTGCTCTTTGCAGTCATACACCCTTCTCTAGCCAGCCTTTTGTTCTTCTGGGAAAACATTTTTGTTTTCCAGGTGCATTACACGCCAGTTATATATGACTGATACGAAGGTGTTGGTAGGTCTTGGTGCATAGTGCTGGAAATTTTTTCATTGAAGACCGATTTAAAACTGAAGTTTCCAAAGAATTAATTAGTATAAGCGACCAAAATCCGCATATATTACTACATTCGTATTATTGCCCACCGTTCTCCGATTATTTACTCTAGGTAGACTCCACAAGCTGATAATTAAAACTACTGAACCGGCTATAGAAGAGCTATAACCAAGTAAACATCTTTCGCAAAGTAAGAATACAATGTAACATAACAAATTTCTTGGATTGGCGATCAAAGAGACAATTGATAATGAATTGGGGACATACAAGTAAGCAATTTTTCGCAAAAAAGGTGGTCATTAGAAGGCGGTAACCAGAGCTAGAATCAACAAGGGATTAACCAACGGAAAACAACAACGTGCAATTATAATGCTTGAGTTGATTAGAAAACAAATTATACATTGGGTACAATAGCAATATTACCAAGTGAAACACAACTTACAAATTACTAGAATGACTCGACAACTGTAGACAACGCTTTAATAAATGAAGATTTAGTAACCAGTCAATACCCATACAAAACACAATGTATCTATTCTTATGTAGGTATAACAACGTGCAATACCTAAAATGAATGTAATTCACGTGTTTATCTATGGTGTACATACTGTATTTGACGTTGTGTATTTTGTAGAAAGAAATAGGAATCAATTATTGAAGGCTATTTTCAAGTGGTTTTGTTACGAAAAAATGTATAATTCTGTGCATGTAAGTACAGTGTCGTGACAGTATACTGGAATAAAGTATAAAACCATAAGTTTTATCATAAATAATCTACTTTACACGTGCACCGTATTTCAACTTTATCTTCTTTCAGCTCAACTATATTGTTGCTTATATTCTGTTCGAGAGAATTACCATACAGAATGTATAATTCGGATTTCTAGTTATGGCATTTTGTATAGACGTGATTAGTACCAGGCTGATACGCAGCAGCTATGAATTTGTTGCAAATAACTGATAGGCGGATGAAAGTTTAAGAATCGTTTCATCGTTTTATGAGAAATTTTATTTAGGTAACAACAAAATGCTTCTTAAAGGTAACAGATTTATTACATAATGTACTACACAGATCAGGTATTGGTTATGTACGCTGAGGAAGGGGGCATAATGGAAAGATATGACCTCACCAAGTAACTACCGAGGTAAGGTTACGTTAATAGTTTATGATATTTTATACATTATATTTAGATATTTTTTTAAATTTTCAATAATAGTTGTTGTGCCGAGGAGGATTATGTTAATTCGGTTCCTTGGCCAACGACATCTCCATGTGAAAAATACGGCCACATTAGATACAGGATAATAGTTTCATACATTAAGAATAGTGCGTCTTACACTTCTGCCATATGAGGAAATAAGGAGCCATATCACTTTAATGTATGCCCATGATAAAATGAGAAATTTATTATGTTTTCCTTCAAAAACATTAAGCAATCTAAATTAACCTCTCTTCCAAAGTACAAATACAGTAAAATAGCCACAATGAATACTTGCGTTTCAGTCAAAGGGGACTTTTATGTTTTACCCAAAGGCTCAGGAAATGTTTTCCTGTTTACTATTACTCATGGTATTGTTGTCATTCTTGACTAAAGGTAAATAATGAATATTTGGGAATTTATAAGATATAAATTCATTGTATTTATTGTATTTCGTTAAAACATTCGTTGTCATTGCATTGGGCTAGTCCTCCTTGTCCAGAGGTTCGAGAATTAATCGAAAGATCTATGGTTCGAGAATTAATCGAAAGATATAGATATATATATATATGTTTGGGTCGTTGATGACCTCTTTCTAGCATATAGGATGTCCACCTAGCGGTCATCCCTTATGCACGTGTAATCCAATTTGTTCTGAATTCTCAGATCTTTTTATATGCTAGGCCACTTGGTTTTAAATTGAATTAATATTCAATTTATCACCCTATCTATCTATCTATCTATCTATCTATCTATCTATCTATCTATCTATCTATCTATCTATCTATATATATATATATATATA
>NC_068989.1:61552278-61568192 GCF_001194135.2 Octopus bimaculoides
TATAACGTAAATAATAACTCATGTAGAGAGTTGTTTATACATTATCTGTAGGAGAGATCTATCTTATTCATTGTCTGGAAAAAATGTACTTTGTATCGACCATCAACACTGACCATAATCTTTCTATATAATTTATATAGGAAGATGGCAAGTAGAAACAAGATTTTCAATAATATGTAATAATCTGGCCGCTGAGTGGCGATAGGCATGTAATCCTATGGACTATTGTCACAACCAATACCGACTTTTATATGTTAATAAAGGTGTCTCTACTGGAGTGCCCAAAAAATTAAATGTAGCAGACAAATCTCTCTCAGATCAAAGTTTACTTTCTTAAGGTGAGACGGATACATTGTCAAATATATTTAATGAGACACTATGAGAAAATTTAGTATTTGTCACAGTTTAAGCGGCTGCTTTTGCAGGCACGAATGTGTAGTCAAATGGTTCACTATGCAATAATACGCTCTGATTTCACTACAAAGCCCTTTTTACAATAGCTTTGGCTTGAATAACTTCTTGTAAATGAAACATAGCTGACAGACATTTCGTTGAAGTTTATTGTATATATGTGTGACTACACCTATACTCACACCTGCAATCAATCACATACGAAATATAAAGTAAATAGAAGATAAGATACAACATAACGTTCGTTAATAATGAACAGGAGAGAATAGTCAAAATATTGCTTCATTTAGAAATACGAAGTGCTCGTAAATTCATATAACGACTATCTGCTTGTCAGTGAGTTATGAGCCACTATTGACGAAACTGCAAAGGACTATCACTCTGTACTTCCTCCCTCAACCTCTGTCTCTATCTCTCACTGCCACTCTGGTGTTCTGTCTGCCTGCTTCCTTTTCCTTATAGCCCCTCCTCTCTCTTTCTGTGTTTATATGGACAGTACATATAAAAGAAAAATGATCATGTATTATTTATACCATACACAGTTAATGCTAACGCTTTCTTTATAGTCTGCCGTTGACGTCGATTTTATGCACACCAAATCAGTGGGGTTAAATTAATGTACTACGTAAATAGCCCAACGGAAATCAATAGATATTGGAAAAGTGCAATCCAGAAACGAAGTTTTCGATAAGGATTTCATTGGGTGGAGAACTTTAACAATAACAACTTATCTTACAGATTGATTATCCGGTGAACTTGACTTCGATCGTTCATTGAATATTTTTGATCAAGCACACAATTGATGTTGTATAGGAGATATCGAGGTCCTAAATGATACGTTGTATATTCGATTCGGAATCGAACACTGAACAGTGAGGTAATGAACAGTGACATTCAATAGCATATCCCATATCAGCATTATACATTAGACAAAACTGCATATAGTTTGAAGTTAATGACATGTAGAACAGCTTTATATTTATGATATGCTCGGTTATACATGATATTTCCGTTTAGCTGAAAACATTGACGTTAACTGCTCTAACTTTGGATAACTTTTCACCTTACATATCGATCTTCATACGAACGGGTTAGAAGATATAATGTCGGAAAATAGAGAACGGAATTTCGACACAAGTTTTTCTATTAATATTAGTATTTCAAGCATTCTTATAATAACTTATATGCTATCGCGTACATCTCAAATATGAAACTAATATCAACTTCACCTTTCTGTTTAGACCAAAACTAATAACGTCCAGATGTTCTACAATTTTCGATTTAAACTTGTAAGCATTTATTACTATAGATGTATATTACTAAAGCAAATGCTAAAACTAGTATCTATCCTGTGTTTGACAATGTTTTATAGAGTACATATGTGCATGCAGTGAATTTATAATATACATTCAAACACGAGATACATTTATATATATATACGGTGTATATATAATAGTCAGAAAGAATGCGTTATTTGCATTTATCTACTTATCATAAACGTACGCTGTTTCACATTTATATAAAGACATACACATACATACATATATATATATATATATATATATATATATATTTACGTGTGTGTATGTAAGTATGTGTAAATGCGCATACATATATATATATACTTACATACATACATACATGCATACATACATGACCAAGTTTGCATACATGAGGCTGATAACATCGTAAAACTTGGAATGTAGCTCCTTGAGCAATACTCTTTGTCTGATAACTTAGAATACACGCCCAAAGAAGTCGCACGACTCTACTGCAACGTATCATCAGATGAAAGAGTGAGCCTATATGAGCAAAAGACTATACATGGGTATGTTACTAGAAAGCTCCGTGATGATAGTAACATCGATCATCAAAGCAGTTTATCATGGAACAATAGCCGGATTACTGTCTCCCACTTTGAAGGGTCTGCGTTTGCAATCCAGGAACAGGAAATATCAACCAAGTACCTGATGCACAAAAGGGATAGAGATGCAGGTAAATCAGTAAAGTGTGAGAACCGATGCAGTCTTTGTGGAGTTCACGCTGAAGATATCACCCACATTATAAGCAGTTGTCCGAAAATGTCATCACGGTATTATCTACCGATGTGACATTATAGAGTTAGACCACTCTATAATGAAATTCGTCGGAAGGATAAACCTGAGGGAAAAGAAATAAGAACCTACAATATGGCAGAAGCCATAGCTACTCATAATAAAAAGAACACTGGTGGGATGTATCAGTGAAGGCCTCAATACCTCAATAAAATGTAATAACAACAGACCTGATATAACGATTTGGGATGAAGAAGAGAAACTGCACAGTGGTGAAAATAAGCTGCCCAGCAGATGTTAACACAGCTGATGATCAGTGAAAAAGAGAACACCTATGCTGACCTATTGAGAAATCTGCAGTTACTCTAACCAGATTACAAGTTCAGGTCTATACCTGTAATTATTGGGGCCCTGGGATATGTAAAACGCTGCTTAAATACCAATCTTGAGAAATTAGGCTTCTCAAAACCAGAAAGGAGAAAGCTGATTCGAAGACTAAAATCAAATCCATCACTGAAACTTTAAAAATTTGTAAGACTTTCCAGAAGTTTATCATTTAAATATATACGAGCATGTTTAGATATGCAACTATATGCATGAGAATACGTACATAAAACTTACAACTCTGCACATGCATACATACATACATACATACATACATACATACATACATACATACATACAAATATACCCTGTTGTTGATATTGAAATTCCAATAAAGGAGACTTGGATTGCTGCTGAGTATAACTAGAGAAACGTGATATAAGTTGCTTTCTTTCTCTCTATCATATGATTCTTTGAACTTGAGACGGAACACTCTAACCTCTAGTCCATACATCTTCGAAGTATTTATTCTACTACCTCACTTACTTCCTAAAATAATATTCCCGCTAACATACTGACATACGTCTGCCTCTATATTACGTCCTTCAATATTTCACAATGAAGAATATAACAGATAGTTCCATCCCTTTACCTCGATATGTTAGTTCTTCCGTATAAACTTCCCTGACAATATATTACATATTCTTACTGATGTAATAAGCACAATGATACATTATCTCATAATTCCCAGCAGTTACACATACTTTTCCTTTGTTTCACCGTTTTAGCAGAGTCCTGAACAAATGCTTTCAAGAAATGTTTTCACAAAACGGTCTGCTGCATACTATAAGCGCCAAAGACAGTTATAAAAATTTAATCTTGTAACCATTATGTGCATTAACGGCTAAATGAACACCTTTCGGCTAATGAGATTGTCTATTGTATAATCAAGAGAACTGGATTTTTCCTACCAAATACTCTGGTCGAAGTTTCTAGAAACTTCATTTATAGAATCTGGGAATTTTATTTCCTAGGCAGAACTATCTCACACTTTCAGGATTGGTGTGTTCTCTTTTTCTACTTGTTCTGCCTAGAACCATACGGTATGCGGAGCATTGTCAGTCTCTATTGGAATAAGGCGTCCTTAATCTTTCGACCTAATTTGTTCTGAATACTTATGAACTTTATACTATTTTTATACAGGAAACCTTGAAGTTACTCCATTCGATATATCTTGAATGTTGTTCAGTTTATTTAACTATTGTATGTATGTTAATGTAAATGTTGAAGGCTAATAAAAATGTAAGAGAACTAATACCACTATCAGTTTAATCATTATGAACTTAAAAAGCAGCTCATCAAATAGCTATTTAATAACCGTAATAATATTCTAAACTTCATCAAAAAAGTATATATATTCTTACTGATTAAATATATTTCTCTCCTAAATTGTCATTGTCTTTATTCCAGTGATAAAAGTTTTCTAACTTCCGTCGCTACCTGTACCATCGACACCGCATAAACTACCTCCAGCGACATTATCTCCTCCAATACTACTTCCACCATCTAAGTGACATTACAATGCCCCCTCTGTCTCTCTGTCTCTCTTTGTTTGTCTGTCTCTCTCTATGTCTGTGTGCGTATATATGTCCATTACATGATCCAACCATTCACTACCAATTATTCTCTCAACATCAATTCTAATATTCTAATAACATACACTTCGGTGCCTTTAACAAGGTAAGATCACCAAAGTTCGCCATTTGCCTGCATCTATGATATAATGCCTCTCCCATTAATGGCCCATTTCTGATTTTAATAGCTGGTCCCTTCCTTTATATACACAAGGGAAACATGAGTTACATTTACAGAGGAAGAGAAGGAAGACTGTAACAGTGAAAGAAAGATATGTCAAAGCAAACATGCAGCATTAAAACAGTGAAATATTAAAGAGAACAAGAAATCCTGTCATAGTACTGTAATGAGGCAAGTGTTGAAGTATTTGCCGTACGTGCGTTATTCTTATATGTATATATACGTTTGCTTTTTTGACTTGTTTCAAACATTAGGCTGCATCGATGCTGGGGACCACCTTGAAGAATTGTAGCCGAATGAATCGATCCCAGTGCTATTTTTTAAGCCTGGTAATATCATATCGGTATTTTGCAGAACCGCTAAGTTGTATGTATGTATGTATGTATGTATGATTTTTCTTTGAGTTTTACTTAAGTTTTTCCTGAAAGATTTGAAGCCGGTCGCTAACAAAGCAACACAACTTTTTTGAGTTACGAGAGTTCCCGGTATGTGTAACATGTGGTTGAGTTGGTGTGTTGGGTGAATTGTCGTAACATATGTACGTACGCATGACTGTATGCATATGTGCAGATTTATATATTTTGCTTTATGTATTTTCATGCATATAGTTGCGTATCTAGACATGCTCATATATACTTAAATGATAAACTTCTGAAACGTTTTACAGATTTTCACAGTTCCAGTGATGGATTGGATCTGTAGTGTTCGAATTAGCATTCTACTTTCTGATTCTGGTTTTGAGAAGCTTAATTTCTCAAGATTGGTATTTAAGCAGTGTGTTACATTTCCCTGGGCCCCAATAATTACAGGTGCTAACCTGACCTTGTAATCTGGATAGAGTAACTGCAGTTTTCTCAATAGTTCAGCATAGGTGTTTTCTATTTCACTGATCTTCAGCGTAATGCTAACATCCGCTGAGAAGCTAATTTCCACAATTGTACACAGTATTGTCTTCTCTATCTCAAATCATTATATCAGGTCTGTTGTGATTATATTTTATTGGGGTCTTCCCTGGGGCATTCCACCAGTACTCCTACTGTTGTTTCTTATTTCTTTGTACTCGGAGGCATCCTTCAGACGGATTTCATCATAGAGTGTCCTAGCAACAACATCATGTCTCATCGGTAGATAATAGCGTGATGACGTTCTTGGACAACTTTTTACCATGTGACTGATAACTTCGGTGTTAACTTCACAATATCTGCATCGGTTGTCATATTACTGCTTTTCCTGAATATCTATTCCTTTCGGGCATCAGGTATTTGGTTGATATTTGCTGTTCTTGCATAGCAAATGCATGCTCTTCAAAGTAGGTGGTAGTATTCCGGTTATTGGCCCATGATAGACTGCTTTGAAGATCAATGTTACTATCATCTCGGAGCTTTCTACTAACATATCCATGCATATTATTCTGCTCGTATATGCTCATTCTTTTATCTGATAATACGTTGCAGTAGAGTCGTGCGACTTATTATATGTATGTATTTATGTATGCATGCATGTATGTATGTCTCTATGTATCTATGTACGTACGTATATATGTATATATATATATATATATATATATATATATATATATATATATATATATATATATATATATATATATATATATATATATATATATATATATATATATATATATGTGTGTGTGTGTGTGTGTGTATGTATCTATCTATATATCTGTGTATGTGAGAGTGCGTGTGCCTATGCGTGTGTGTGTCTATACATACAGAACAAAGCCATGTGATTTTTACACACGTCTTTCTGAAATTCGTCTGAGACAAAGGAATAAAGCTGATGCCGTTCAATCATTATCTATTAGTTGCATACACTCACACACCCTCTCTCACACACACCGCACCACGTCACAATCTCACCTAGCCATATGTAGACGTATATATAGAGAGACTGAAATAGAAAAGCGATAGATATTGTGAGAATCTATTATATTCACTATAACTAAACGAGTATTATTATCGCTTCACAATTTTCTGATGTAAAAATATTGAATTGCCGCTCTAGCCATTCAGAAAGCTAAATTTAGTGCGAGTTAACTTGATAGAATCATATAGTGTGAGAAGTAAGGGTTTACATACACAATGTTTCCATTATTATTCCAGCAATGAAATATTAGGTGTTATTAATAAGAAAAGATTACATGAAGCTGATTGGGTCGTAAAGTGGCCAGATAAAGACATCTTGATTATCAAATGGCAAATCTTGACTTTTTTTCAAAAGCTGTAATAGCGCTTGAAGATATTGACTCCATAGAAATGGTAAAATTATTACTAGAATGCACTTTAAGATTTCTCAACATGTCGTGCACCGTTGACCGTGAAATAACTTGCTTCTGATTGCGACAACTTCTGTTTAAATGTGTCTGAGTTTAGAGTTCATAGCGTGTCAGGAAGCACAAAGTTAGAAAGCGCTAATGGCATAAATTAAATTAATTTTCGTGTCAAACTTAAAATCAAATGATGTATGAGTTATTTGGTGTATGAATGCTGCTGGTGCTGTGACGTCATGCAAATAGCTCTTTCGTCAAATATTCATATTAGAACAAAATGTATTACAGACTGATTTAGACGTATAAAAAGCGACACATATTTTAGCACAAGTTGTATTATATTAATCAGTTATATTCTTGTGTGATTATGAATCAATGAAAAATCGGAGAAAAAAAATATGATAATAATTTCTATTTTCAAAGTTACTTTATAGAAAACGTAAAGAGTGTAATTTGAATAATAGTAAATGGAGCTTTCTGTTAATTTCTATTGACTCTATTGTCTAGCTTGCCATTCATTCAATACCAATATACGTTTTAATTTGTCATGATGTCTGCCTTCTATATTGTCACTAATTTCGATATTGAAGCATTTCCCCTTCCTCAATCGCTCCCTCTCTTCCTCTTTCTCCTATCTTACACCCTTCACCCCCTCTCTCTCTTTCTCTATTTTTCTGTTCTGTTCCCATATTTTATCAGATATTTTCCTTCCAATTATGAAAACAAGATACTACATGCAGTACATTAAATCATGATAAATATAAGACCACGTCCACGAGAAAGTCTTTACGTGATCGCTCAGTCTCATAGATATAACAGTCATATATTGTATTCCTTATATCAGGTCATCCCATAAGTTCTGTCCGAATTTGTAATAAAGAAAACAAGTGATCAAATGTTGTATTTAATTGAAATTTTATCATCAGTATACTTTCTCTGATTATGTGATGTGATCTTTGCAGTGTGCGGTCGCGCATTGTTCTGATGAAACATCACTCCTTTTCGATTCACTAAACCGGGTTTTTTTTTCTTCAAAGCTTGGTTCAAACACTCTAATTGCTGACAGTAGACTTGAGCATGACCACTCTAGTCATGAACTCTTCCCACTTCCTATCTTCCTGGAGATCTGGTCCTAACTAGACTCCAAGCACTTTCACCGGATCCTCCGTCAAGCGACGGATATTGCTTTTAGGACAGACACCAGATAGCGATGGTCAAACCTGTCAAAAAATTTGGACTGGTCCACATTGAGCAGTGTCCCTCGAAAGCACGTTCTACGATGTATCGCATGAGGTGGAGATTGTTATGGATAGATCTACCGGGGATGGTACAGGTTTGTGCATCCCCAACTATACTACCGACAACAAGCGTTAGCCTCTTGGCGGGCACCTTAGCTAAAATTTTAACGCGGTGTTGAGTAGAGTTATGGGCCTGAAGTTTTCAATCACAACCTCTTTGTTCGGAACCTTTCTCAGCAGTATCACCACTCCCCGACTCACATGACTGGGAATGCTTCCTGTCTGTTGCCATGAGCCATAGACAGCTGCTAAAATCAGTGCAAACAAGTTGACATGTGAGCATACAGTTCATAGGTCAGACCATCCAATCCTAGTTATTTGCGCCCCAAGCAGCAGCCCAGTACGTCTTCCATTTCCTCCAATAAAATTTGCTTATCGCAGCACTCGATATCCTTATCCGATAGGCGCGGCATAGCCTCGACATAAGCCTCAAAGAGCGCTGTGTCAAGAATGCTACTCCTCGAAAAGAGGTCGGCGAAATGCTGCCGAAATACTGCGCTGATCTGTCTGGAATCGGACTGCCCCTGGCCACAGCGGTCCGTCACAGAACGAATCCTAGATTTGTTTCTTTGTTGTGCCTCTGCTACCTGGGCCCAACCAGCAGCATTAGAGCCTTCGTGTGTCAAGGCCCACACCCTAGCTCGAACAATACAGCCTTCATGTTTTACGTCGAAGAAATGGTCGAGTGCCATTCTTGCCTCTGGCACGTCTTTTGCAATCCCACTTTTATGTGCCTCTTCTAAGTTACTAACTAGTTTCTTTTCTATTCTGTTGTTTTCTAAAGCAATCTCTTTGCTGAAAGTAACTGACACCTCTCTGATTTTCCTTTGTCAGGAGACCCACCACTTGTTGCTGTGGGCTCCCGTCTATTCCTGTTTAAGTAGTCTACTAAATCCGTTCTCTGAAATCTTTCCGTGCCATGACGGACGCGTTCATCTTCTAGTAACCAGGTCCTAGTCTAGTTATTTTTCCTAAGTAGACTGTAAAAGTCCCGAATTTGTAATCTAAATAGCTAAAGATCTGAAAATGTGGGCAACTTATACTTTCCTTATCCGCTAGCCTAATAAAAGCCCTATCTAAGTATGACCTGGATGACCCACTGCGATTTGACTAAGTCAACACTGGTGTATTTGAGTGATCGAAGCGTGGCGAATATTCTCATACTGTTGGAAATACCTGAGGAAGTTCACGAGGTTTATGCACCTCACTCTTCTATCCGCTGCTCCTACAAACTCTTTCCTTGCATCTAAGATCCCATTCCAATCACCTGCTAACACTAATGGGCGAGATATCCCCATGAAAGTCTGTTGATGTCTAAAGAAATCTGGCCGTCCAGCTATGCTGGGACATAGATTGTCATTATTCTGAAAGTTCCTACATTGCCTTCTTTGCTACTTACGCCCAAGAAAACCATCCTACCAAGTGGATCGAGAAAAACCGTATTCAACTTCAAGTCAAGGCCTTTCCGAAAAAGGACCGCGACATCATTTAATCCAGATCGACCAGAGGAGGTATAAACCGCGTAGTCGTGCAGAAGAAGAGCAAGCGATTGTGTTTCAGAAATCTTAATTTCACTAATGACTACTGCATCCAGACAAATTTACCTGAGGTCGTTGAGCAGGTGACCCTCCCCAGGCCACGAGCATTCATACAACCTATTCTTAGAATGGCGATTTCATTAGGAGAGAAGGAAACAAAAGAAAAGTCAGTCACTTACTTTTAGCTTGGGTTGATCTTTTTTCGGGGTCCTTAATCCAAAAGATTTTTTGAGAAGCCCCACATCAGTGGAAAATGTTTCCTCAGAAAATTATGCAATGAGTTGTTCTTATCAGAAACCTCCCTTCTTGGGTTTTGGATTACCTAAATAGATGGGAAGAAGAAAGGGCTTGAAAAGTGATAAAAGAAATATATAGTATAGAAAATAGGTGAACGAAACGATGTAGTCCTCCTAAACAGAAGAACATTCAACTCGGGTCAAAGGAACTCAAATCCATCATCACCCGGACCATCCAGAATCTAAAGTTAGAGAATATGTCCATAACATCCATCACACAACGGGAATCACCTTGACCACCTCTGATTCAGACACGTCCATTACAATTATATTGCCGTGATCTCAGCATGAAAGGACGGTTCGCTTGTATCGATGTTCAATGGTCTACCACTCAAGTTTTCCAAATTCCGTAGTGAAGATTCCTGCAGTAAACATAAATAACACAGCAAGAGAATCATTAGTGAACAGAACTTAGTATACTACAAGGTTCTGAGAGTGACCATTTTGTTGGGCCCTGTAAATTGTAGCTATTCAAAATACTGAGTTAGAAAAAAAGAAAAAAAGAGTATTTGCCCCAAAGCTACCTGGAATAGCTACTTAGATCACTCGATCAACAATGATTATTATATTCATAGCCTACATTGCATATATTCCGGTGAATATACATTTACTACTTTGTAGTTGAGCTAACTTCCAAACAACTACTATGAAATATATACCACTAAAACAGTGTTTGCTACGTAGTTGTTCTGTTATGTCACACCTTCCAGACGAAAGGCGTATCCGCTTCTCTCTGAAACGCCATATTTGGTCTTGGTTGCTGCACACAGCGCCATAATGCATATTCTTATTTTGTCAACAATAGCTTTTAATACAAAAACGTATAAAGCTAATCCGATATATTTTCCAAAAATTTTGTTAGAAATAAATTCTGAGTTAGGATTCTAACCAAAACGAAGGTTTCATCTTCTATATTCCATATAGATTTTTCTTTATTTTCGTAACACCAGTAATAGAAACTTTGTAAGAAATGGAAAATTACTTTAATTTAGTTAAAATGGCTGAGTGAAGCATATCAAAAAGATATTTGAGAATTTATTCGATAAGGAATAAAAGAAAAAATAAGACAAACAAGAGATAGATTACTTTGTTTCTTTTAAATGTAGAATTAGTTTTCTTGATTTGGAGACAGAGTTTCATTTATATTTTCTGTAGAAATTATCTTTCTATTTGTACTTTCTATTTTCAGAAACTTAACTTAATGCACACAATGGATTCATCGAGATAGAATTTGTTTAAGATTGCTACTAATATTACGCAAAATCCAGAATATCTGCGCAGGCAAGAATTATTGATACGCAGGCTTGTATGTACATACAGGCACACACAAAACACACACACAGACATACAGACACAGAAACACACACAAACACACTGATAGAGGCACGCCCGCACACACACACACACATGCACATACAATACACACACATGCCTTATATACATATATACACACAATTTTTAAGAGTATACATAGGAGTGTATATGTATACATTTATAAATGTACACCCACACACATACATTAATACTGTATATGAATACATATGAGTATATCAAAGATATGTGTGTGTTTGTGTGTGTGTGTGTGTTTGTGTGTGTGTGTGTGTGTGCACAGGCACATATACACAAACGTATATGTAAATCTGTACGTGCATTTCCAATGATAATATAAACAGGATATTTTAAAAATTCTATACTGCAATATGCCGTTTATGTCTAATGTTTATAGATAAATTTTAAAATCAATAGAAGGTTTAGGACAGAAAATTGCATGTTGCACAGAGAGAACTTGAACACTGTGTTTGGTTATAATTCCTCTGTTTTGATTCCAATCCACCTGAAACGCATTTTTGTTTTGTCTTCTTTGTTCTTACTCTCTCGTTACATTTTCTCAACGTTATCTTTTACCTTTTATTCCTTTCAGTCATCGGAGTGCGGTTATATGCTAAGGCAACGCCTTTACTGTTTTACTTGAACAAATCAACCCCAGTATATTTTATAGCCTGGTACTCCATTCTATCGATCTTCTTTTCCGAAACTCTACACTACGTTGACGTAAGCGGAGAAACACCCGGTGTCAGGTGATGGTGGCGGTGGTAGTGGTGGGGGCAAAATAAACAGAAAAAGAAACCCACAGACACACATACACACGCACGCACGCACGCACAAACTCACACACACACATACATACATACATACATACATACATATACATCGCAGGCGTGGTTGCGTCGTAAAAAGACACATGGTCCTGGAATCAGTCACTCTGCCTGAAACATTGGTAGTGTTTTCAAATATGACTTCGGATCGACCAAACGTTTGTAAATAGATTTGATAGACGGAAACTGAATGAGATAAGTCGTATATGTGTGCATGTTTGTGTGTGTGTGTATGTGTGTGCGTGTGGGTGCGTGCGCGCGCGTACATATACATAAATATTTATACACACACAGACATACACATGTATACATATATTTGAGCACATATTTCTCTCCAGTCTCATGGTCTTATAAACTTGCCTGAGCTCATGACGACAGATCATCTTGAAGAGGTGGGTCTTGAAATCCTCCTTCAGCACATGATACATCAATGTTCGGCTCATATTTGCAGGGGCAGCCAGTTTTCTGATGGAGCCGTGAGGAATTCACCATATCTTTTCTCTGGTACTTTTGATAAGTTTGATTATATTCATGGCCTACATTGCATATATTCCGGTGAATATACATTACTACTTTGTAGTTGAACTAACTTCCAAACAGCTACTACAAAATATATACCACTAAAACAGAATTTGCTACGTAGTTGTTCTGTTATGTCACACCTTTTTCGGCCACGTTCAGGTTGGAACCATACTTTTTCGACCACGATCAGCGTTGGAACGAAATAGTATTAATAACAGATTTTTTTTTTAAATTTTGTTATCAGGTCAGCAATTTTGAGAGAAAGGGTAAGTCGATTTCATCGTATCCAGAACATGTACTTTATTTTATCGACCTCGATAGCTGAAGGCAAAGTCAACCTCGGTGGAATTTGAAGTGAGAGCGTAAAGACCCCGAAGGATTACCGATAAGCATTTTGTCGACGCGCTAATGATTCTGCCACCATAACGCCTTAATAATAATGATGCTAATTTCCCGGTACTATAGGCACCGGACCTGAAATTGAGGAGAAAGATAGTCGATTACACCGACCTATTACTCAACTGGTACTTATCTTATTGACCCCAAAATGATGAAAGGCAAAGTTGACCTCAGCGAATTTGAACTCAGAAGATGAAGACAGACGCCGCTAAGCATTTTGCCCTTCATACTAACGATTCTGCAAGCTCACCGCCTTCTTAATAATAAACAAAAAAAAAAAATCTTTTCTGCACAAGGCATGAAATTTGGGGGAGGGGGATAGTCGATTACATCGACCCCAGTGTGAAATTGGTGCTTATTTTATCGACCCCGAAAGGATGAATGACAAAGTGTACGTCGGCGGTGTTTGAACTCAGAACGCAGCGACGGGCGAAATACCGCTAAGTATTTCGTCCAGCGTGCTAACAATTCTGCCAGCTCTTAATAATAATAATAATAATAATAATAATAATAATAATAATAATAATAATAATAATAATAATAATAATAATAATAATAATAATAATAATAATAATAATTCTTTCTACTAAAGGTACAAGGCCTGAAATTTGTGAGGAGGGGGCCGTCGATTAGATCAATCCAGTACGCAACTGGTAAATAATTTATCGACCCTGAAAGAATGAAATGCAAGTCGACCTCGGTGGAAATCGAACTCAGAATGTAAAGACGGACGAAATGCCGCTAAATCATTTTGCCTGGGGTGCTAACTATCCTGATTGCTCGTCGCCTATTATTAATAATAATAATAATAATAACAATAATAATAATAATAATAATAATAATAATAACAACAACAATAATAATAATAACGTAATCGAATCAACATAATTAGCCTTTGCCTCGCCAAACGCATTCATTCTATTTATTTCCTATTTATTCTGCTACTTTAATTCCTGTTATCCATTGATAGAGTCCGGTTATGAAATTCTACAATGGAACATAATGGACTTCGTTGTGTTTATAGAGGCCTGACTGAAAATATACTCAGGAGGACTTGTTACTCAAGTAATCCCAGACATTATACAAATAAAGTGAATTGTTTGAATCAAAGAGGGATGCGATAGTGCGTTATAAGAAAAAAACCGAAACATAAAAGCGGGTTCTTGTTAGACAACTTTGGTTGATTGCTGCAGTGATTCAATAGTTTGTAATACATAACCAGATGTATGTTGAGGCGTTAAATCATAAGTCAAAAATAAGAGGAAACAACTATTTATTAGTCAAGGCTGTATGTTTAAATTGGTTTCGCAATCGTGTGGTTTCGTGTTCCATTTCATTGTTGGGCGCCTTGGACAAGTATCTTTTATTATAGCCCAGGCTGACAATTGCCTTGTGAGTGAATTTAGTGGAAACCGTGTGGAAGCCCCTCATGTATACATATGTATGTGCGATTATGAGTATTTGTGTCTCTTTGTGTTTGTCCACTTCCCTAGATGCTTGAAGACCAGTGCTGTTATTTCTTTACATCCCTGTAATTTTTTACTAACTTATGTAGAAAATATGAAGGCAGACTAAGCGAGGAGATGCAAGGAGCTATCAGCATCCGTATAGGCAAAGCACAAGGACCACACACTCATCATCACCTAGAACATCACACACACAGCTCCATACAAAAACTACCCTCACAGCTACGTCTGAACAACATAACACCTAAGACTAAGCACTTAGAACAATACAAACATCAAACACCCTGACCTCGACATTCGTGGTAAATGTACGGGGAATCAACCCATCACTCACTGCTCAAAAATAAAAGATCACGTACATAGAGATTTGGCTTGCTGAAACAGCACACATCATCCCTTTCTTTATCCTTCCTGAAAACCACCTAAACAACACTTACATGCATGCCGAGGTGAAAATAAAAGATTTCACCATCATCCGTGCATATCGCACAGACCAAAATAAAGGAGGGACAGCCATTTTTCTCCATGATTCCTTTTCAGTTGACGCCAAGGGCATATTATACAACGGTTTCTGTGAATCCATATCACTATTCAACTTGCTAGGAAGGGGGCTGAGAGAATCAACAAAAGTCATAGCGGGTATAATCATAAAAAGCTATCAAGATTTATTTGAATCAGTATAATGAGCTTTGGTAAAGGAAATCTTAAATCGAGGTGTTAGCTCACAATTAAAGGGGCAAGCCAATAGTAGACAATTGATAATGAAACAGATGAAATCTTATGTGGTACTAAAGTAAAACATTTTAAACGACATTGTCATATTGTATAAAATTAAAATTTAGGATTATTCAGAAGATTATTAAGAAGAATATTATAACAAAACGGTAAAAGTTCTTTTTCAATACTTTTGAGTATATACTACACTTTCACCACAAATTATCTAGAAATGGCTTAATATTTATACATATTATATACTTTGATACTAACTTATCAGATGGTATCTGTGAAGATTGATCAATTGGTATTTATTGGTATTTAATAAAGGTGTACAGAGGTAAAAGAACATGTTCACTATATATTACTTAAATTATAATCTAAGTTGTTTATTTTAAGTAGTGAATATACCAATATTGTTTTATATAAGCTAAGTATGAATTTATAGTGGTACAAAAATTAGATTCATTTCATAAATAAATAAAGGCTATTATAAAATGATAAAATAATCAGGTAGGGTAGAACACCATGATTACAGTGTTCAATTAAATGGAGTTGCTTGACACGATCGTACTGCATTACCTTTGGATATCCTTGTTGCTTATTTTGATTTATATATATATATATATAT
>NC_068989.1:61568403-61581063 GCF_001194135.2 Octopus bimaculoides
TATATATATATATATATATATATATATATATATATATGTATTTATGTATATATGTATATAGCTATGTATACGACGGTTTCTTTCGGTTTCCGTTAACCAAATCTACTCATAAGGCTTTTGTCGGCCCAAGGTGTCACGCAATGGGATTAAAGCCGGATCTATGTGGTTGGGAAGCATGACATACATACATACATACATACATATATACATACATACATAGATTCATAGATTCTCTAATCCACCTTCGTGCAAGGAAATTAATTACTGGTCTTTATATCCAGCAATATTTATGTCCCCCGAGAGTTTCGGCGATATTTACGTTGTTCTAATTAACAAATGTGTAAGTTGATTTCAAATAGAATGTAGAATTTCTGTAGCATTTTACTAATCTATTGAAACCAGTGTTGGAATATTAAAATTGATAGTCATCGTCTGAAGTTGGCAATTATGTTTAAAGACAAATTCGGTAGCATAATTACACCCATCAAAGTGAAGTCTACACATTGTTGCATATATAGATAGCATGCGTTATCGTTACTGCAGCAGCAGCTGCTGCTGTTGTTGCTGCTGCTGTTGCTGCTGCTGATGATGATCCTCCTCCTCCTCCTCCTCCTCCTCCTACTACTACTACTACTACTACTACTACTATTACTACTACTACTACTACTAGTAGTACCGCAAGTATTTAGCTTTTCAAATACAACTTTGCTTCTCTACCTGATTCAGTCAAACTAAAAAAATATGAATGCCTCTTATATGTCATGTGGTCCAACCGTGTGCAAAGCGGAAATCTTGGTGTCGCTGATAGTTAGTAAACATATATATCCATTATTTTAGCATCAGTAAAGGAGGGGCTAACTGACGCCCTTATCATGTGTATTTATTCAATGCAGTTTTTGCACCGACATTTTGGTAAGTGAATATGTGAAAGTTCTAACATTGCATCTACGAAAACTAACAGAATTCCATTTGCTATATCCACAAATGCGTTCAGCAGTATACGTAGGTCACTTTCAAATTGAAATAATCCCACTTCACATCGCACCCTCAACATCAATTACGCTGTAACAGAATTCTTTTTTTTTTCCTTTTTTTTTTTTTGTCTTTGGCCAATAAGTGTTATTTCATATTTGTTTCTCTCTAGAATCAGTGCAATTTACTACTATTCCCACAAACTTTGCATTTGTGACCTGGACATCAATATTTTGAAACTGACCTGTTTTTCATTACATTTGAGACATATTCAGCGCTGAGCGGCTGAAGCAGAAATATTCTAATGTAAATACACAACAATATGAAAAAAACATGTCGATAGAACACAACCTGCGATACACAACAACACAATATAAAAACTAATATCACAGAAGAATCAAACAAAACTCCATAACAAATTGTTCAGATATAATACAATATCCCCTCCACAAAAAACGAAAATGCAGCACACACCACCCCGCTAGTACAAAAGTGCAACAAATGATGTAATAGAAGGTTGCTTGAAACTTTCAGATGTCGAGAAGTAATAGTTGATTGACCATGACCAGTTGAGCATGTCCCTTGGTGGCCAACGACGTATGTATCTCTGATCATGAACAGGAGTAGTTGGGGGAGGATTACGGCCACGTATTGAGAGGAATTCTTTGGGGTGTGAATAATTCACCTCTGGAAACATGGACATTTTATTCAACATCCTTACTCGGATTGAGGAAAATTTTAACTGGGCCCCACCTGCAAGGCCATGCACTGTTATTCTTGATATCAGATCAACATGAACAAGCTACCCATGAACAAGTTAACAGTAACAGTAATGAAATATATAAAACATACCATGAATAACAAACAACAGTTCTGAAGCTACGGACAAAAGAGAAAAAAGTAAAGCCGCTCCTATTAGAAGAGGAATATTCCAAGGATACTCGCTCTCTCCACTCATTCACTCCTTTTCTGTCTGGTACTGACGCTTTTAACCGACATGCTGAGAAAACTAACACTCTACCATCTCTTGTACAAGCATGATCTAAATTGTAAGCTGCAAATGATAAACAACCCGAAACATTACTACACGTAGTGCATGGCTTTATCAAAGAAATATATATGAAATTCAGCGTAAAAAAAATCTGCCAAAAAATCTTGAAAAGAGAGAAACTAGCTAAAATAAGAATATCACATTAGATAAAAAAAAAAAAAATGAAATAAGAGCATTAGACAAAATTTTTTTTAAAAACCCTAAAAGCAGGCGTACAAATACTGAAGAATCAACGACATAGATAGGGTACACACAAATAAAGAGAAGATAAGAAAGAAATGCTATAGACGAGTAAGATTAATAGCTATGTGCGAGAAGGAAAAAAGCCTTTTAATCGACATATCAATCCCAGCAGATGACAATGTATCTCTAAAAGATACGGAGAAATTCTGGAAATACAAAGATCCGGAAACAGAGATAAGGCAAATATAGAGCCTAAAAATAGAATCATTCGCTATAATAATGGGTGCATTAGGTATGTTTCAAAAAACACGCAAACAAATATGTAACTAAAATACAATGACATACAAATATACGTAAACATACAGAAAATAGTACTGCAAGGCACCGCTCACATCATACGTAAATCTCTTTCAATCCAGTGAAAATAACGACACCAAAACAAACCACAGCTCATACGCAAAACACATTGAGCTGTGTTTCGTCGGGCAGTGAAAGTATGTGATTTAAATAATACTATCAAATAATAAAACTATCCGATAATATGCTTCCTGTGCTAAAACATGTAGTCTGTATCAGTGTGGTAGCGTCATGAATCACAACAAGGGCTAACAATACAAACAATAACATATCTATTTATTCTCAATGGCAGATTTTCAAGTGAATATCTTATCGCTGTTGTTTTTCATCATTGGAAAACATTTGCATCCTTTACGCGATGTCTGTTCATAACAGAGGCGATTTACCACGTTGTTTCGGCTTTATTGTCCCTTTTCTCTTTCAGAATTACCCTTTCCAACGAATTTCACGAAACTACAGGCTTTTGTTTGTAGATTTCAACAAATGGCTTATTTACTGATGTGAAGAGAGTAGCGACGATAGTTCGATTTCAATAGAATTATGCTTGGACGAAAAGAACACGGAGTTTTCAGGACATTTATGAGGAAAGAGATATAGATATAGTCTTACAGCTGTTTCTGGGATATTTTTGATATCCCTTCATCAGAGACGATGTGAGATGGTTAAATAGAGGTAAATGTTTGAGTTCGAAATAAGGAATTATTGTGGAAAAGGGTGAGATAGGGAATATAGAGGGAGATAAGAGAATGAAAGTAGAAGTAAAATATAAAACATTGTAGATGCAGTTTCATTATTTGAGTAAAGTGATGTATAGAAGTGTTAAAAAATATTCTTATACATGGTATATAAGTTCCAATGGTAGTTCATATTTACTCAGTTCTAAGTATGGAGCCGTGGATTCTGTGTTCCTCATTCGAAGGGGTTTTGTGGTGTGAATAAATATGAACTACTTTTGGAACTTAAATACCATGTACAGGAAACTGTTTTACCACTTTTATACATCACTTTACTCGAATAATGGAACTGCAACTACAGTGTTTTATATCTTATTTCTACTTTCTTTCTCTTATTTCCCTCTATATTCGTTATGTCCTCCTTTTCCACAATAATTCCTTATTTCGAACTCAAACATTTACCTCTATTTAACCATCTCACATCGTCTCTGATGAAGGGATGTCCATAATATCCCAGGAACAGCTCTAAGATTATATCTATATCTTTCCTATAGGGAAATAATCTCTTTCCTTATAAATGTCCTGAAAACTCCTCACAGCCTTGACTTTGTTATCTCTTTTTGTCTAATATATATATATATATATATATATATATTTAATGTGGGTCTTGTATTAGCATGTATATATATATATATATATATACATGCTAATACAAGACCCACATTAAATTCCTCACTCGCATCACTATCGAACCAAGAGCTTAACTACGGTTTGTCCATAGCACTTAGCGTTACTTGCCACTCTTTGGGTCTTCTAGATACCAATGCCTTATATATAAATACACACATACATACATGTAATGTCACTTTGAAAAGTTACGTTTAATTCTGATTTTTTAAAAATCAATTAATAATATGTATGAAATTGAAGCGCTACTCGATGTTTAGGACTTTAATTAAATTTTGACAATAGTTAAGAACAGCACATTCTGAAATTCGTAGTATGCGACAAATATTAATTACTGCAAGCAAGGTCAGTATTTAGAGACATTAATTAATCTAAAAATCCGAATTAATGGAAACAACAGCCGTTTGATCAGAAATGACGACTAGTCATAATAAGGTATTGCAAACACAGAATAAAATTATGGCATAATAAGTAATATAGATAATGTTTTCGCTATGAAGTATTTCAATATAATACTAAAATCGCGACGGTGTTAGATTTACTCGCTGTTTCTGGCCATTATGTGTTTAGACGACATAGATGAGTTAGATAACGATGAGGTCAGAAAGTTGAAAGCTGCACCATACTTTATCTTGAAATTACCATAACAACTATGGAGATCAAACATAGGACTCAAACTCATGTATGTACACACACACAAACACACACACATTCAGACACGCACATGTAAACACACATATACATATATATATATAAACATATACATTTATATAGGAACTTGTGTCTATAAATGTATGAATTTATTCTAGCTATATGTGTATGCTTGTACGTTCGTATATAATTACATGTCTGTGTGCATCATTGTATATAAGTATGTGTGTATGTGTATACATATATATATATATATATATATATATGTGTGTGTGTGTGTGTGTGTGTGTGTGTGTGTGTGTGTGTGTGTGTGTGTGTGTGTGTGTGTGTGTGTGTTAAATCTCTGAACGTCGTATAAACAGTAACTGCACGACAACGTGAAGTATATTTGCCACTTAAATGCGGCTAGACCCTAAGGGTGAATGTTGCTTTTAGCCCCAGGTGAACATCTCCTCCAGCTGTCTGTTGACACACTTTCTGTGCCCTGTCAGTATTTGCAAAGGGAGCCCTTCGCATCGAAGATCGGTGATTGTCATACGCTGACGAAGGGTAGATACCCAGAAATCCGGGTCCGTGCGTATCACGTCAGATCGACGACGGGAAGGAAGAGTTCCCTTTGCAAATACCGAAAGGGCACAGAAAGTGTGTCAATAGCCAGCTGGAGGAGTTGTTCTCCTGGGGTTGAAAGCAACAGTAGCATTCACTCTTAGGGTCTAGCCGCATTTAAGTGGCAAATATACTTCACGTATATATATATATGGGTGTGTGTATGGGTATGTGTGTGTATGGTTGACCGCAGAGACAATGGTCATGAGCAAAAACCCGAAAACACACTAGGTGTTAGATTAATAAATATACTCTGTCTTTGAATAGATGCTATTGTGAGAGTGTATGCACTTTCGTAGTTTCGATTGTATCAACTAGAAGTAATTTAGGTATCTTCAAGAAGCCTACTATATTTAAGATCCGATACTGTTTCCTATGTCTTTAATTACTACCAGGAAAGAATTTCCAATATTTTATTAACTTTCTATAAATTATGAATTTATTACAAAAAACTTCTATCAGTACACGTTGTAAGAAAGTTTACGCGATTAGAAACTTTGATGATTAACAACGGTATTACATTCACAAAACTCAAGAGAAATGATAGTAAAAGAAAACTCTTACTATCGTCGATCCGATTTATTTATGTAGAAGAGTGAATAAAACAAAGAAGAAAAAATACAACTGCGAAATAGTAAATGCAAATGCCATATATTCATTGTATTTAATTGAATGTCCTGAGGATAGGAATAGAACAACCAGCATCAAGTAAAGGGCAAACGTTTCTCAGTTTCTGTAACATTAATACACTCATATTTGTAGATATGATTAGATGTACCAATGTGTATACTGCTGAAAGTTCAAGCAGTTCCTTAAACATGGACATAACCAAGTAATGGGAATTTTAGAACTGGAGCCAGCAGAAACATATTCGAGTTACGCAAATATCTGGTCATTTGAATTCAAATCTTACTAGGAGGTGCACTCCGTCGGTTACGGCGACGAGGATCCCAGCTGATACGATCAACGGAATAGCTTGCTCAAGAAATTAACGTGCAAGTGGCTGAGCACTCCACAGACACGTGTACCCTTAACATAGTTCTCAGGGAGATTCAGCGTGACACAGAGTGTGATATGGCTGGCCCTTTGAAATACAGGTACTATTCATTTTTGCCAGCTGAGTGGACTGGAGCAACGTGAAATAAAGTGTCTTGCTCAAGGAGTCAACGCGTCGCCGGGAATTGAACTCACTACCTTACGATCGTGACCCGAATGTCCTAACCACTAAGCCACGTGCCTTCACATCTTACTTTATCATTAAGAATAATACATAATTTTGAGATTCATTTATACCCCTGTTCTTTGCATCTACAGTATGCGTATAAAGATATAAATATATATGGTTACAAGCATATATGTCGGTCTCTTAACTGAATGTCATCTACTTAATATTTGAGAATTTCCTGTTCGTGTGGAGAACAAATAGATTGGTCGATGAAAGCAATACTTTGTGAAGCACTTTTAAACAATGTAAATGTTGGATTACGTATCAAAGTAATTTTACAGTTTAAAACATAGGTCTAATTAAACTCAAATCGATCAGATCAATGATCGAAAGTATTTCAGGCATGAACCATCGACAGAAAATCTAGCGAGTGTGTCCTTTTATACCACAATAGGGTAAAATTACAAGTCTGTTCTTTCGCGTGGGTGGAGTAATGACAAAGATGCGCCCTTCCTGTCATTAACGGTACTGATAAGGAAATGAATTTATTAGTTGTTTAGTTATGAATATAGTTGTATAGGTTAGGAGATATTGTGATTAGAGTAATTTGTTTTTCCATTTGTTTCGCAAGATTCTTCATGCAAAATCGTGTGTTGAAGCATGCTATTTGTCTAGATCTATTTTTATCGAAAGGCCTGACACGTCACACAATATTATATGAAATATTTCCTTTTAAATAAGCAATCCACAGCACGTTCTCCTTTGGGTATGCTTGAAAAGGGATCGAAATACCGGCTCTGCTGCACATTACACTACACTGCCATTATGTAAATATAATCACGTTATGTAATTAATTACGATGTAAGGATACTTTATCTGAGTTAATGATTAACAGACATGAAATCTGGAGATGTATGTCGGTTTGCATGTGTGCATGCATGTGTATGTGGATGTGGTTATGTTTACATGTCACTGACTTTGATGTTTAGCGTGTAACCACTACATGCCTTCGAAACAAACTGTTTACATTTCTAAATGTTTATAACAGAGGGATGCATTAAAGTTGCTCAATGCAGTTTCTCGCTTGTCTCAAAGCGTGTCTTTTAATTCGCTTGATTGCCACAGCATACCATGGTACATTGCTTTTCAAAGTAACCACACACAAATCACTGATATCGCATCCTCGTTGCCTAGCCCTAGTTCAAATCTGATCAAAAACTATCGCACGATGTTAAGCGAGCGAATGACGAAGGGCAAATCACAAGCTTCTTCCTCTGATCTGAGATCATGCCTTTACCATAATTCTACATATATGAGAATCCTACAGCACATCCGACTCGTTGTGTTGGAAAAGCAGTGATAATTTAAGAACTTCCTAATTTCTCCACTCTAAAGTCAATTCTTCTGCGATGTACAATGCTGAACATTTGAGACATTTTTAGGAGAGGCAGTTATGTCTACTGAATGGCTGTAAATTTATTATATCGTTACTATGCATGTAATAAAGTGACTTACCGACTTCTTTTTTTTTTAATTTCAGATTGAAGGAGACGGCTGTAACAACATTTTGAACACATCGTAGCATATCTTACTAAACACAGCTTGTTGAAGCTTACTGGTTTCCTGAGAGCAATAAGAAGACTGCTATGCAATTAAGTTTTGTATTAAACTGGTCAAGTTATGAAATATTTCAGACTGCTTATGTTTAAGACGAGTTCCTGCTTTTCACTGGTACAAGAGGTTCATTGACAGTATAGAGGAGGTGAGAAATGACGAGAGTTGTTGTACGTAGAGTGATATCAGAATATAAGATCTGGTTGAGAAAGTTCACAGTTTTCTAGACGAAGACCGTCGTGTGTCTATAAAGACAATAAACATACAGTTTAGAGGTGGTTTGGCAATTGTACACGGAATTATTCATGAACATCTGAACATGCACAACATCTGTGCAAAAGTTTTTTGTTTCCAGGGTGTACCGTGACACACAGAAGAAAAAACGCGTTGGTGACAAAAGGGAGAAACATTAAGCTCATTATCTCCAATGCAAGAGAGTTTGAGTCTCTGATGCCCTGTAACAAAAGCTGGATCTACTGCTATGATCCAGTGACCAAGGAACAGGGTACCCAATGAAAGCACCCTGGCACCCCAAGTCCAAAAGACGAAGAAAAGTAAGTCTACTGAGAAGCTCATGATGATCCCATTTTCCAACAGCAAGGGCAGCAACTACATTCTTTGTGCTTCCTATGACGAGACTATCAACAAAGTGTACTTTGTAGAGGTTTTGAGAAATTTTAGTAAGACATTTTGTCGCAAAAGGCAACAACACCTCTACCAGGACAATGCATCAGTTTACAGTTAAAATCAGGAAACCAACTACTTGACAAAGTCGGACATCAAAATTATCTCTCACCCTCCCTACAGTCCAGAACTTTATCCCTGTGACTTTTGGTTGTCCACCAAGCTTAAGGAGACCCTCTGAGGAATCGGTTTGATGACACTGAGAAAATGAAAGAGCCTGTGACAATTGTCCTGGACACTGACTTTTGAGGACTTACATGGGGCCTTCACAAAAGTGGTTGGAGCACTACCACAAGTGCATTGAATTTATAGAATCCTAGTCTGAGGAGGATCCGTGTTTTTTGCTTCAATGAAAAAATAAATGACCCTCCTGAAAAGTTTCTAAATTTCTGGAAAGCGTCTTGTATATTTGTATCTCATCATAATATATGTGACAAAATGGATTGTGCGTATTCGATGCCCATTATGATTAGATCCACACACTCCAACGTTCTTTTTTAAATGAAGTCGATTTTTCTGTTCTGTTTTTCGAGATGAGATAAATATGAGCTATGTAAGAGGTAATTTGTGATGACAATATAGCTTCAGACACAAGTATTATTGGTATTATGCAAACTGTTTCCCAATCACATGGTTTGGGATTCAGTTCCACAGCGCGGCACCTTGGGCAAGTGATTTCAGCTTTAACCTTGGACCGACCAAAGCCTTGTGAGTAAGATTTGGTAGACGGAAACGGAAAGAGGTCTGTCCTATATAAGTATGTGTGTGTGTGTGTGTGTGTGTCTGTGTTAGTTCCACCACCACCGTTTCACAACAGGTGCTGTTGTGTTTACGTTCCCGTAAGTTAGTGGTTCTGCAAAAGAGACCGATGGAATAAGTACCAGGCTTTTAAAAAATAAATACCCTGGTCGATACATTTGACTATAAAAATTTTCAAATTGGTTCCCCAGCGTGGCAGCTGAAACAAGTAAAAGATAAAAGATAAAAAGGTAACGTAAAAACAACAGATAATGCGGGATGGATGGAGAAACTACAACTGTACGGAAACATGCATGACACTTCTTAGTTAGGAACCTTAATGGTCAGCGTTATTTTTCGGTGGTCAGGACGTCAATCCCATGTCAGTAAGAACCAGAATATTCGCTATACCTGCATCCATACGTGTTATCTTGTTCCGATGTTAGGAAAGGAAGAGAAGTGGGATAGTTGATGCATTTGATTTTACCCAGTGCATATACGAAACTTATTTTAAAAAACCGTGAAGATAAAACATTACTTATTCAGTAATTAATTAAAATTATTTTACATGTAAACCTTCACGATTTTGATGAAATTATTGAAACTCTCGCTTGATTGAATCAGTGATATTCCTACCCATAGATCTTGTGGGGAAGCTCACACATTTATTCATTCATTTATCGCACGTTCTTCTTCTTCTTCTTCTTCTTCTTCTTCTTCTTCTTCTTCTTCTTCTTCTACTGCTGCTGCTGCTGCTGATGATGATGATGATGATATTGCTATTGCTGCTACTGCTATTACTACTATTTCTTCTTCTTCTTACCATCATCATCACAACCACCAACCCCGCCCTCCTCGTCATCATTATCATCATTATCATCATCATCATCATCATCATCATCATCATCATCATCAGCAGCAGCAGCAGCATCAACGACATCATCAGCAACAACAAAAACAACAACAACAATAACAACAATATGACTAGAGTAAATGTGACGAATGTTGTAAGGCAAATATAAGGTGGCGCTAAGAGAATTGAGCTACCGATCTAGGAAAAACATTTATTACAATCTGATTTTTGCTCACTCGTCAACATCTGAGACGTTATCAGCATATAGGAAATCAATATGATCAATTATAGATTATTAATTTGGTCAGAACATATTGGCAGAACATTACATACAAAATACAAAATAGTACATGTGACGCTGACGTATATTTGTTAATACAATTTTTGAAGCAATTTTAAATGTATTCTAGATTACTTCTCAGCAATTTTCACTGGAGGCAGTGAATGAGTGTGCAAATGATAATGAATACACATACTAAAATATGTAAATTTATAAACAATTCTATGTATTGAACTATATTAGATCAACTACCACGACATAGTCCTACAATCAATTGTTTATTGGGCAAACAACACGCATAAGAAGACTGCTTATGGCTGGAGGGCTTAAAGTAATCACACTCCAGGCATAGAATAAAATATTACTTGAAAGATTACAGTTGCCATTAATCTAATCACAGAGCATAACTTAGTGTGAGTGCGTATGCATGTGTGTTCATATGTATCAGCATGGTCTGTGCGCACGCTTTTTGTATGTGTGCGCGTGTGTATGTAAGCATGCGTGTGTGTGTGTGTGTGTGTAGGTGTGTGTGTGTGTGTGTAGGTGTATCTTTTTCTCTGTGCCCTGTACTTTTGAGTAGTGACAGTTTATTGAAGTGAATTCCGTGCAGTTGAGATGTAAGTTGATATGCAGTTTCGATCCGGATCTTGAATTACGTTAATTAATAATTCAAAGCTCCTTAGAGGAACAGGGTAAAATATACTGTATTCATCTCCCGTCAAAAATTATTTAGTATTGTATCTCTGATCTACAATGAAATTACACTAAAGGTGAATTCTTCGAGAACTAACTGATATTAGTATTGTAATCAGTATAGATCAGGCATTTGTACTCTTATCAATATGAATGAAGACTTAAAGAGAAATAGCACAAGAACGAGGGGCAAGATAGACACATACAATAACATACACTCACATAGACAGGGATGTGTACAATGTACGAAAAAAAAGCCTTCCAAATTTGCTATTATTGGCAAACGTTTCAACAGGAAAGACTAAGATTGTACCGATTCAAACAATGGTTGTAAAAGAATGCAAAACGTTGAAATATTTGATACGTGGCTAAATATTACCCTGTGCGTAATTTCACTAGCGCTACATCAATGCCGAGAAAAATGTAAAAGAATACACCAGTTTTGGGAGCACGGGCTTCGCACGCTTATCTAAAATACGGGCTTAGCACGCTTATCTAAAAGAGAGGCTTTGCACGCTTTTCTAAAACAGAGGCATTGCACGCTTATCTAAAACACGGGGTTTGCACACT
The DNA here is from genome assembly GCF_001194135.2 of Octopus bimaculoides. Taxonomy (NCBI): domain Eukaryota; kingdom Metazoa; phylum Mollusca; class Cephalopoda; order Octopoda; family Octopodidae; genus Octopus; species Octopus bimaculoides. The sequence goes on from NC_068989.1 coordinate 61,580,182, forward strand.
TATCTAAAACACTGTAAAAAAGCACTTTCAAGGCTGATCGTAGGATGGCATGTAGACATTATAAAGTTATACTTTAGAGAGAGATCAACTCTTTCAATTTATAGAATGCTTTTCTTAAACGTAACTCAGCTAATACATAACCTATCTAGTTTGAACGTAGAAGACCTTGCGTTTTTATCAATGTTTCATGTTGTGAAAACAATGAGGTAAGGCAATAGATAATATCTAAACGAAACTCACTACAAACCCATTCCGTATAAAAGCAGGCATCTTTAAGAATATGCTTGTTCTTAAATGTCTATATGGATTTGTGTACACTTATGAATGTGAGATAGTAATGTTTTCTCTCTGGCATTTTTGTTCATGTTGGAGTGGGAAAGAATGTTATATCAATATATAAACACAATATTTCTTCAGTAACCAGTAAGTAGCCACTCGATAGTAGTGATATCGTTATTAAATCCATCTCAATTATTCCGAAATGAACGACTGTGCGAAATAATCTTAGAAGGGCCAAGAGTAGGTCACGTTTGAACTGTTCATATAATTATTAATATTTGATGCGTAGAAACATAATGAACAAACAGCAACTGAACAACAGGTACAGAGCATTACGAAAGCTATCACTCTTGACAGAGTAAACAGTGAAAAGGTAGGAACACCCATAAAAATACTTTCACACACGTATATGAGATGATACCAAAAATATTACATTTACACAAGCCTTCATTGCATATTCTAGAATAGAATATGTGTATGTGTGTATGTATGTATGTATGTATGTATGTTTGTATGCATATGATATCTATCTATCTATCTATCTATCTATCTATCTATCTACATATATATATATATATATATATATATATATATATATATATA
>NC_068989.1:61584433-61585551 GCF_001194135.2 Octopus bimaculoides
CTTGGTTTTAATATGTTGCCACATTTGTAATATGTCTTTTTTCTACATTTTTTCGTGCAGCTGAAGATTGCTCTTCATATTGCATTTAAGGTAATGCTCACATTACTTAAATAAATTGAAGTAGCATGAAACGTGCGTACTGCAATCACTTTTGAAATCCGTGTTGCTTATTATTTGATTTTAATCACCCATCCTTTTGGGATGTGAAATTCGGGTGCCTTCGCATAAGTACCATATTCAAGCCTTGAATCTATATCTAAACCGTATATATATATATATATATATATATATATATGTTGTCACGATCGAGATATTTAAAACTATTATAGGGATATTCTTCCAAGATACACTGGTTTAATATATTAAATATTAAAGAGATAATACTTCAATTACAATATCATATAGAATATCGTAAAATATCAAACATTTCAATCGAATTAGAAAACAGAAAGATGTAATTGATACAAATTAATTTATTAATGAATCAACGTATTCACCAGCGATCGTTTCATTTCACAAACAAAATTAAAGTTGCAAAATATATATAAATATATAATTTTCCGTTTCAAATACTTTGTAAGGAAAATCATCATGGTGTTCAGGGAACAATATGGATTACATTAGGATACTTATGGAATTAACAGAATATACAGACATGTTTACTGTGTGTACATGTATACATGTGTGTGTACGTGTACGCACCTGTTAAAATTATTCCATTTATTTCAGTTCAATAATAATGTTCATCATCATCGTGAATGGTGGTTATATCATGGTTGCGCAAGGTAATATAATGAATAAAATAAAAGTGACGTGAAATGAAAGTTAAAATTATGTTTATGGAATAAATTACAGTAAAAGTTTAAACAAACTTCATACTTACGTTGTGCGTGTGTCTTTGTATATGCGCCCACCTACATGTTCACAAGTATATATATATATATCAATTCCCGAGCGTTATACTAATACATCTGCTTGTTTTGTACACCACCTGTCTTCGTCGGTTGTTTTTTTTTTTGTGAATTCTCCCTACACACACACACACACACACACGCACACACACACACACACACACACAGACACACACACACACACACACACACACACACACACACACA
>NC_068989.1:61586071-61587452 GCF_001194135.2 Octopus bimaculoides
TATATATATATATATATATATATATATATGTGTGTCTGTGTGTGTGTGTGTGTGTGTGTCTATATTTAACAAGAATGATGCCTTTGTTTATGTATTATTGTGTGCGCGCGTGTTTATATATACATGTATATATGTGTGTCCTCGTTTTCTTCCTAAGTTATTATATTAGTTCTCATGTATGTATTCGTTTTGGTGAGACATTGATTAATTATATAATTTTTGTATTTAGATACAAAAGTATGTTTACTACTTTTGCGATCGTGTATGTTCATGTTTCTATGTTCATACACGTAGATGCAAGATCCAATCCAACCCCCACCTCATCCCTTAGACTTCATCCTTGCTTCCCCCACTCTCACTTCCCCCACACCCCAAAACCATCACACCGCACCACACATCGCCACACCACCACGCCACACACTACCAAACACGACCATACCATACCGACATATCAGGATACCACACCACACCACATCATATCGGATCACTCCGCTCACACTAGCCCTGACCACTTCCCAGCACCCACACCAACGCACACACTAGCACTGACCACTTCCCAGCACCTACACCATCATCCACACACCTATACAACACACACGCACACGTCAATGTCACTAGCCTCCTTCCACACGCACATGCGCTTTCTCAAATACACACGCACATGTACCTTGTTTTGGGATCACCACTATTTTATTATCTCCCCTTCTTCCTAGCTCTCCTGTGTGACACCTCTGACCGGCATTCGCCATGATAGATCGCTAGCCACTATACCTGTTCTATTTCCTTTCCTTGTTTATTTCTGTGTTCCTTTCTGTCGATGAGCTTAAACTCGAAACGTAAAAGACTTTCTCACTTTCCAAGCATTAAACTAATACATCTGTTTGTTGTTTACACACCCGTCTTCGTCTTTTGTTTCTTTGTAAATTCTCACTGTATATTACATGCTCACATGGTCGCACCAGTTTTATCTTGTCTCCATCTCCACTTCGGACTTTTCTTGGACTATTCTTCCTGGATTCTCTACCCGGACTTTCTTCTACTCTCCTACACCTGGATCTCAACACTTCGGCTGCACTTCTCCTACCCATTGATTTCACTGGACTCTTCTTTTGATGAGAAATCGCTCCTATACCACACGATGTTTGAACCTTTTGAACTTTTCTAAACGTTTTTGTACTTTCTACTTTTTGTTATTGTCGTTCCTTTGAATCCGCACTTGTTAACTTGCCTCTCTACCCCTCTCTACCCAACTCCTCTCCTACCCCTCTCTACCCAACTCCTCTCCTACCCCTCTCTACCCAACTCCTCTCCTACCCCTCTCCTTCCCTGACACGCTCCCCACCCTCACCAACCCTCCGTCCCTCCAACCCCACATACATAC
>NC_068989.1:61588097-61591403 GCF_001194135.2 Octopus bimaculoides
CACTATGACCTCATCTCCTCCTCCCGTCTCGCCCCCACCGCCTCTAACCTCATTGTCCGAACCCCTCACAATTCCACAATTTACTTCCTCTACAAAATCCACAAACCTAACAAACCTGGCCGCCCCATCGTCTCCGCCTGCAACTGCCCCACTGAACTCATCTCCAGATATCTTGACCGTGTCCTTGCCCCCTAGTGGCTTCCCTCCCCTCGAACATCAATGACACCAACCATGCACTTCGTTTGCTCAACTCTTTCTCTAACCCTCCTGGTCCCTCAAACTTCTTTTTGATTATTACGTATATTTATTTGGTGTATTAAGTCATCAAAATTTTGTTCATTTATAGTCTTTGTATCTAAATTAAAATGTATAATGTTATATGATTAATTAATAGGGATCTGCATTCAATTTTATTATTTCCACTAATATTAAACAGATTTTTAAGTATTGTATTATCTAGCATAACATTAGCGTATGTTATTTATGATTAAATTGTGTTAGGTTTGTAATTACAGTTATATCAAATTATACTAATTATATTTAAATTTTAATTTATATCTTCCTAAAATTTATATTAAAATCAAAATGTATCATATTATATGGGTAATCAGTTAATGTCAATTTCGATTTTTAAGTAACCATTAATATATTACATAATGTAATGTAGTATATATTATTTTTATTTATTGTAATGCTTTGCATGGTTAACATCCATGCTTAGATTAAAAGTAGTTATATTATCCGAAATATAGTAAAGGTTCATGTTCTCTATTATTATTCAAATGAAATTCAACCATTTTATGATATAAAATTATATAATATAGTATATGTTTTTTATATTTGTTATTTCCCATTATTTTAACTTATGTCTGATTTTTAAATTAAGACATAATTACTATACTATTTCTGTATTTTTAATGTTAGGTTTAATTTATTATCTGTTTAATGAATTTATTTAATTTTCTAGATTATATCCAGGTTAATCACAACAAATTAGAATAGTTTAATGTTTGGCAACATTTATTATCTATTTAATAAATTTATTTAATTTTATAAAATTATATTTAGGTTAATCGTTACAAATATATTATCCATCTTCCCCAAGCCAATCAGTTGATCTTTAGATGTGATGTGCTTTAACTATTACTACATATTTCATATCTCATTTATACTTATAATTTTCATTTCTAAAGGCACATTACGAGTAGAAGTAACATGTCTATACTAACAATTTACAGTTTAACATTAACCCTCTAATTACCGCTAGTGGTAACAAGCTAAAATATTTTCTTTCTGAGAATTCAATAATTTATGTTTAGATTTTATTATTTTAGAACTTTCTTTAGTGCGTAAGTGGGAACCACTTCACGTCGCCAACCGCTGATTGTCAATGATGACGGTTCAATACCCAGAAACCCGGGTTCGTGTGTATCACGTCAGGCTGGAGATGGGAAGGATGACTTCCCTTTGCAAATACTGATAGGGCACAGAAAGTGTGGAAATAGCCAGCTGTAGGAGATGTCTTCCTGGGTCTACAAGCTACAGTAGCATCAACCCTGAAGGGTTAGCCACATTTAAGTGGAAAATATACTTAACGATTATACATTTTAATTTAGAGAAAAATACTATAAATCTCTCAATGAAATCAATTTTGCTGGCGTAATACACCAAATAAATCCACGTAATCATAAATGTATAGAGTAAATCCAAATATGAATATTAAGTACACCACCACAACATATATCTAAATGCATAAATATGTAATCCTATAATATAGGATTATTGTTGTTGTTACAATAATTTTGATTATTATCATTATTATTATTATTATTATTATTATTATTATTATTATTATTATTATTATTATTATTATTATTATTATGCTTATTGAATTGAAACAAAAGGCATAATTTTAACGCATGCCTACACACTTACACACATGCAATATACATGCACACATAGTAAACATGTCTGTATATTCTGTGTAGTCTATAAATATTCTAATGTAATCCTCAATGTCCTCTGACCACCCTGATGATTTTCCTTACAACGTATTTAAAATGCAAAATTATATATTTATATGTTTTGTAATTTCAATTTTGTTTGTGAAATGAAACAATAATTCATCAAAATGTTGACCTCAGCAAAGACAGTTCAAACGAGGGAAACAACTTTATTAGCAAAGGAAGACATTAAAGCGAAAGTAAACGCTAACATATAATCCAGTTTCTTTCAAACTAAATCATGACATAAATATAGAACATTACTGGTCGTCATCTTTGACTTCTGATGATAAAGTATTTCAGAGCAGAAAAAAGTTACTGTACATCAGATCTTAATCAAGCAGAACTAAATGCCTCACTAACCACAAATCACAAACCTGAAATTTTACATCAAATTATAGATTACCATTGTAATTTACGCCTGCATGGATCCAAATCTTACTTCGTACACATCTGTTCCGCGATTTGTTGCCAGTTAATCAGCAATCAGAATTCTACAAGCAGGAATGATATATACACAGCCCTCCCCCCCCCCTAAAAAAAAAAGAAATCAATTAAATACAAATAGATCACAGATTCCAGCTTAGTACGATTATATAAGTACAACCCTGCCATATTACATCTTAGATAAATGTAAAAGGACAAATGTGAGTAGTGAAATATTTCATCACTTCCGAATAATCCAGACGTGAACATTTCAGTTCCAGTAGGAAACAAAGGTATTTGAAAATATTTATCACTCTGTAAAGAGTGGCTTACACATAAAAAAGGAAAATAATAATAAATAACTATCATTACTGAAATAATTTCCTTTCTCTCTCTCTCTCTCTCTCTCTCTCTCTCTCTCTCTCTCTCTCTCTCTCTCTATCTATCTATCTATCTATCTATCTATCTATTTCTCTATTTCTCTCCCTCTCTTATACAGACTCTCCTTCTCGTTATCTTGCACCTTACCTCTCTCTCCCTATCGTAGTCACTTTCTTTTCCATACTTTCCCCTCAATCTCAATCTCCCTTTGTCTCACTATCTCACTATGATATCCTCTACTATTACCTCATCTCTAATATAATATCATCTCTATAATTGCTCAGCTATTGTAAATACTATCTTTCTTCAGCTCCTCTTCCGATATTCTTAATGTCTCTTACCACGCAAGATTTTTTGGCAGTCATCCATATATCTCAATTTTTGCTCGTATGACTGCCCTTATCAAAAAATATTAACTACCTTCTTCTCTAGGTACTAGGTTTCAGTTTATCTACTTAGACTAATAATCGTTATATATATATATATATATATATAT
>NC_068989.1:61591733-61594467 GCF_001194135.2 Octopus bimaculoides
TATATGTATATATATATATATAAATGTCATAATCTGACCTGATAATAGTTGTTTGCCTGTGTATGCTTTTATTCTATTATGCATATACCTGCTCCAACGAAGCAGTGCTTATAGACAAACATTCCTTAGGTTGGTATAACTTCCTCGCTTTTTAACTTGCCGATCAATCTGGCGTTTCGGCAACAAGTCATCCTGAGTTCTAATTGTATGTAAATGTTATGTTACGTCATTAGGCATAATAATCCTCTGAATCTGATGTACCTCTGTATATATGCACCTTTGTGTACATGTAAGTGCGTATGTGCGTTAGTACGTGTATATGTATATACGTACGAATGCACATTAAGTGCAAGTGTGGCTGTGTGGTAAGAAGATTGCTTCCCAACCACATGGTTTCGGATTCAGTCCCACTGCGTGGTTCCTAGGACAAGTGTCTCGGGCCGAGCAAATCCATGTGAGTGGATTTGGTAGACAGAAACTGAAAGAAAAGCATCGTATATACATATGTGTACATCTCTATGTCTGAGTTTGTGTTTGTTCCCTCATCACCGCTTGACAACCAGTGTTGGTGTGTTTACGTTCCTGTAACCTAGTGGTTTAGCAAAAGTTGCGATAGAATAAGGTCTAGGCTTTAAAAAATCCTGGGGTGGATTTGCTCGATTAAAATACTTCAACACGTTGCTCCAGCATGGCCGCAGTCAAATGACTGAAACAAGTATGAGAATAAAAGAATAAATATATGAATGCATGTATGTATATCGATGTGTATGATAATTGAATGAATGAATATAGACATTTATTATATGTGTATGTATGCATGTATCCTAGCATGTGTCTTTGTTGGTTGTATGTATGTCCGTGTATATATGTGTTGTTTCGTACGTATGTTCTAGTGTTACTCTTTAATTTCTTTCATGGTTTAATTTATTTAGTTGCCAAACTAAAACTGGTAAAGCTTCTTTAAATTGTCTATTGACAGTACTATTTCAACACATTTCTGTATATCACATTATGAATATTATATATTATCATTGGTATTATAACACTGCTACAAATATTCACCTCTACTTTCTGGCAGACGATACGTGATATTTCAGAAACGTAACCATTATCACTAATGTTTTCCTTCTATTTTCTTTTGTCGGACATACAAAATTAAAAAAAATAAATAAATAAATAAAAAAAGAAAGGAAAGAAAAGAAAAGAAAACGAAAAAAAAGGAAAGAAAATTTGCTTAACTCTTTTGTATTCCGTTGAGACATTTCAGATATCATAGAGATACTCTATATATGTAATGTTATATATAATATGATACATATGTAATATTATAGTTAATATGTGATATATATTATACATTGCCTTCCTTATTGAACATAGTATAATACAGTTATATATTAACATCTAATATATGGAACTTGTTAAGTGTACACACAAATACACAAACACACAAACACACACACACACAAACACACATACACACATACAAACAGACGCGCACACAATACACAAACACAATACACAATATGTGTATATAGAGAAAGAGAGACAAAGAGGTATACATACATACATACAGACAGAGACAGACAGACAAACAAACAGAAAGATGGATAAAAGGGGATGAATCAAATACGGAGAATGGCAAAAAACAAATCAGCAGTTAAACAACCCTGTTTATGAAAGAGGTGGAAATCCGTTGGTGCCAAATCAGGAGAGTACGGTGTTTGTGGCAGCACTTTCTAGCCATGCGTTTGAATGGCTTCCTTTGTCATATTGGCTGTATGAGGGCGGGTGTTGTCGTACAGCAGAAGAACTCCATGCTACCGATTAGTTCTTTTCTCTTGAATAGCCGTGTTGAGTCGTTCCATCTGTTGAACATTGAGTTCCGCGTTGACCGTTTGGTTCCGTTCAAACAATTCGTAATGGATAATCCCTTCCTAGTCCCAGCATACGCACAACATCGTTTTATGCGGATGAAGATCGTGTTTCACGTTCGGTGTCGCTTGTTTACCGGGGCTAAGCCATTCCTTACGCTGCTACATATTGATGTACAGGCACCATTTTTCGTCGCCAGTAACGATTCGGTGAAGAAATCGTTGCTTGTATCCATGAGTTGAGCGGTAACGAGCAAGCAAAACAGCGGAGATTGTAGCTCGTTGATTTTTGTTGTTGTCACTTAAAGCATGCGGAACCCATGCTCCATACTTCTGAACCTTTTCCATCGAGTGAAGATGCTTCTCTATAGTAATGTGGGAGCATTCCATTTTTTCTGCCAGTTCCGTTGTCGTTTGACGAGAATTTTCGTGCAAAAGTTGGTTCAATTACGCTTCATCGAAATTAACTGGACGGCCAGAACGAGGTGCGTCTCTGAGGTCAAACTTTCCATTTTGGAACTTGGCATATTAGAACCTTGATTAAAAGCAAAAGGAAGGAGGTGTCGAAAATGCTCGTTTTTCTTAACTTAACATTCCATTTTAATGATCTGAAATTTTTTAAAAAATCACTAAAATTAACTACAAAAAAAAAATAAATAAAAAAAAAAATAAACAAAATAGATTCAAAAATGATTCAAAAATATAATTCTCGAAAAAAATAGAATCCAAAAGTTAAAAACGCAATAAATTCCAAAATTTAAAACAACAGCAGGAACTTAGTTGCCAACCCAATATATATATGTTTAACGACGAGCTTCTTTTAGTTTTCGTCTACCAAATCCACTCACAAAATTTTGGTCGAC
>NC_068989.1:61596384-61598630 GCF_001194135.2 Octopus bimaculoides
ACACACACACACACACACACACACACACACACACACACACACACACACAAGTATATATGTTGCAAGTCGAAGAACCCTCCTCATTTTCATGGCCAATTAAATTGTAGCAATCTATCGGTAAACGTTTACAGTACACGAAATTTTTCAAGCACAATCCTTACATTTTAATTAGATCCCTTTCTCCCTCTTTGTCTCCCTCTTTATCTCATTCTTTATCCCTCGACTATCCCATTCATTCTCTCTTATTCTCTCCCTCTCTTAGACTATATCCCTTTCTCTCTCCCTTCTCCCATTATGTCCCTCTCTCCCGACTCTCTGTCTGTCTGTTCATCCATCCGTCTATCTGTGTGTCTGTATGTGTGTCTGTCTGTGCGTGTGTGTCTGTGTGTCTGTGTGTCTGTGTGTCTTTTTGTATGTCTGTCTTTCTGTCTGTCTATGTGTATGTCTGTCTGCCTGTCTCTGCGTGTCTCTCTCTCTTGAATTTCTATCACTAATTAAACAATCGATCTTTTCATTTACTCTTATAAATACAACACATTTTAAACAATTCCTGTGAAAGAGAGAGAGGGGGAGAAAAAGAAAGGGAGAGATAGAAATATGAAGCGAGGAAAAAAATTAACTCTCCTAACGAAGTGTATGCTATAGGGGAAGTAATTCAAATTTTTTATTTATAGAGTTATTTCCCTTGACGGTTAAATATTTTTACATATTTTAAAGAATTCAGAGATTACTGAATCGTCGCGCCTGATTCACCATTTCTAAAGATGCATAAACGAAATGTGAGAGCCTGTGTGTCATTCTTCAGCCAGCAAGAAAAGGCAGCTAAATCGCCCTCGGACCAAGCTCTACAGTCTTGTAAAGTGATTGGCTCATTGTTTCAGGTAGTCAGATATACGCCCCCTGAGATTGAAAATTGCATTTTAACAGCGTAGTTAAGGGAAAAAGAACAAAAACAACTGCAGCAGCAGTAGCAGGAACAGCAGCAGCATCAACAACAGCAATAACATCAAGAACAATATCCGCCAGATACACTTTACCAATAATTGTGTAGTAAATATTCTCGTGTGCATTTCTTATCTGAAACACCGTCTACACCTGCGCAAAGCATTCTCATGATGATGATGATGATGATGATGATGATGATGATGATGATGATGATGATGATGACGATAATAATAATAATAATAATAATAATGATGATAATATTAACAATAATAATAATAATAATAATAATAATAATAATAATAATAATAATAATAATAATAATAATGATAATAATAATAATAATGACGATAAAATTCTCATGTAACTGACTTCACTGGTACGTACTTATTGATTAAGTTCATTTCAACGCAAACAATAATCATCAGCTAATTATCAATTAGTACTAAAACAATTTTAGTGTAAACGCATATGATATAGCAATTAGGATTTTCAAAGAAAGTTTTTAAATGTTCATTTGCATTTGCTGTAGGTCATCCAATTAGAAAATGGGGGCGCTGTATCTTATATTATTCACTTTACTCGACTTGTTACTGATTGAGCCAGGATTAATGGAGCCCAGAGGTGACTGAGCCAAGAGCAAAATCGCTACTGGAATTTAAACCAAAATGTCGGTTCCATTTCTGAAGTGTAAGCGACGATGATAACATGATAAAATATAATTACCGCGCGTAAAGTCGAAAGATCATTTAAGTAGGGCAGGTATTGTAATTAAGGGAAACAGTTCAGTTAGTATGGGCTGTGAAATTAAAGAAAGTCATGTAGAAATTGGAATAAACTTTGTGAAGAAAAATCGATAGTTATACAATGTACATCTTTACATTGCAGGTACTTGTGTATAGTATTGAAGGCACAGTTTATATATATATTTATTAACCCCTACCTTGCTAAACGAAATCAAACACGAATCTGATACAGGATGTGATACAAAAGTAGAATATCTCTCTTAGACAAATTGCAGACAATGTCTTGAATTACCTGTCGTACTTGATTATATATAACACGGATTAAATCTTCTGAGGATTTTCAGGACTTAAATTCAAATATACGACGTAAGGCGACTTTGGAGCCTTGTTTTGTTCTTGTCTGTCTGTCTCTGTCTCTGTGCCTCTCTCTCTTTCCCTTCTATCTCTCTCTATTTATACACACACATCTATCTATCTATCTATCTATCTATCTATCTATCTATCTATCTATCTATCTATCTATCTATCTATCTATCTATCTATATATATATATATATA
>NC_068989.1:61598751-61603649 GCF_001194135.2 Octopus bimaculoides
AATTATATGTATTTCTTCTATCTTAATGAATAAAAATTCTTCAGATAGAATAAATGGGTTAATAGAAACCAACGTAGCAAAGAACACAAAATAACTGTGGTGTTGTTCCTGTTTTTAAGGCAGGAACTCCTTGAAAAATTTATATATATAATATATATATATATATATATATTAGCTGATTGATCCGGCGTTGCCCGGTTACTGCTGTTCTTATTCGGATTAGTAAACAATAAATATAAAGATATATTCTCATGATCATTTCAAAATATCTGTATCTTATTTTAAGATATCCAAATTGTAATGATCATAGAATTTCGAGCTGAAAATCTGTCAATGTTGAAGCACCTGAGGGTAAACATGTTCAAATGAATAAATTGTTGCAGCTTCCATCCAGCTCACGAGCAAGCAACATAGAGTTGGCCATGGAAGAAGCATGTAGTAGAGAGATCAAGTCCAACTACCTTCAGGGATTGAACCTGAGATTTGTTAACTGGAATACCAAAACTTAGTTTGACTGGAAACTGAAGCGTCTTAAATTCAAACAGTTGTAAGTCATTTTCTCCTTTGTGACTACTTGTTATAATTGTAGGACTGTAGGACATGGGACTTCATGGAAGTAACAATTAAGTGAGTTCCAATACGCAGGTGAGATGGTTCAAGATTCCTAAGCAGCATAAAGGGAGGACCCAGTTTTAGTGTCAAGTAATGCACCGACATCCCAGTGGGTTTAAACGTGTTCAGAAATTCAACAGCATATTGAATAACCTGATCTTGATCGACTGTCGTGAATTGATCAAAAAGTCATTTCTGGTGCATCTGTTAACTTTTTAAGAAATTCATGACTGAGTTTATCAAGCATTTCATTAGTTGGAGCTAGTATAGCTCTTTATCATAGCTAGTTTACATCAATCTAATTGACAGATAATTTAAGTAATACTTTATGTATAACATCCCTATAAGATAGTATTATTTGACTGCATATAATTCCATCTAGCTGAAGTCTTGAGTTGAATTTTAATAATCTATTACCACTCTTAAGAAGCTCATATGATCACCTTGATGTTGCTTGTAATTTTTTTAGGTCTCCAAAGGTACGATTTTTTTGACCATGCATTGACCTCATCAGTTTTTGATTGCTTGGGGATAACTGAGGAAAATCTCCTGCAAGAACTGTTACTCCTCCCATGAGCGTGGTATTGTTTTTTTATTATGTCTTGGAGGGTACGGTCAAGTACATCTTGAGATCCACGATGTGACAGTGCAGTCATCCCAAACAATAAGGCAAGTTTGTTTGAGAACTGTTGCTTTTGCAGAATTTTTAGAAACGTTGCAGATTTGAGATTCTTTCATTGCAAGGTTTCGAGGGAGCTTGAACATTGAATGAGCAATTCTACCTCGATTGAGGAGGGTAGCTGCAATACTAGAAGATGCAAGTTTGGAAGAAGGGGTTAAATTTAACTTCTTCCCATTTAGGATTGCGGGTGAAAGTGAGAGAAAGATCTGGTTTTCCATGTCCTGACATATGTCATAGCATCTTGTGATCGTTGGTATATATATATCGAGGACCACTTGTGAATGATGATGGGAGGATTAGAATTTGCCCCATGTTTTGAATCTTACCATCTGTCCTCAGAGCATTTCGGACATGAAAATAATTTTTAGCCCTTAACATTTTTTGATTGTTATGAATGTAGAGGAGACGCTGACACTCAACTTTAGCATATATATATATATATCAATCAGGTATTGCTGAAATAGATCACGATGCGTGTGCAATTGATTTGATCGTTCTGGTCACAACATCATTCGGTAAGAATAGAAGTCATTTGACGACACCATTTTGTTTGTAATTAGCTCTCCTGTTGCAGGTTCAATGTGTGGAATATTGAAATGATATCCATCCTGCGTATTTCACAAAATATGAGGATGCTGGAGAGTATCATAAAAGGGCTGAGTCTCTGAAACACGTTGAAGGTTGTTATCTCGAATGAGAACATCCTGATTTTGATGGGGATCACCTACCATAAGGATGACTTCTTCAATAGATGTAGCTTCATTAAAACCGAGTAAAATGTCATTTACTATAATTTACTATAGACGTAACGAACGTAGAAACACATTCACACTCACACACACACACACACACACACAGAATTGATAATATTGAAAACAGCAACATGTACACACACGAAGTTCAAACGAAACGAAATGTAGTCGATATAGGTGCACAACATACTTTCTTTAGTATAGTTATGGTATAAATTCTTTTGTTAGGGTATATTTCGGAAAGAAATGTTCCAGCGTCTGAAATTCACCAGCTTAGCAAAAATAATCGGTCAATGTTTAACACCCTGCCACCCAAAAAAAAAACAAAAAAAAAAACAAAAAACAAAAAAAAACAAGTGTAATAGGTGTGAAAAGATGTGTTAAACGAATATGAAACCAAAAATTTGCGCCAACGAACCGGGGCGCGGGGAGAGGAAAATTCACAAGATCCGATGTTTTCCCTCATAACTTTTAGGAAAACGGAAATACATTTCAAACGGCATACATTATGATTATGAAGAAATTCGTGGGGGAAAATTTTCCCGAGGGTATAGAGAGAGAACATGAGGACTTTCGAAGAGAAAGAAATTCAAAAATTATTTCTTGTTGAGTTTAAAGGAAATAAGGGAAAGCCTTCCTTTTGTAAAACCACCACTCAGAGAAAAGAAAAAAAAAATGTTACGCATGGTGGAAAACTAATTTCCTACTATGTCATATAAAAATAATGATGAGAAAGTCCCAATCGTCATGTGCTAAAAACAACAGCTAAATCGCCCTTAACTTTTTTTTTTTCAATTGTGAAAATTTGTTTCTCTCACCATGACACATGGGATCTTCTTTTTAATTCAGTTTTTTAATTTCTGTCTCAGAAATATTTTCTCTGTTAAGAGGTTATGGTTTAGTTTATAGAAAATGTAATATTTAGTATTCCGGGAAGTTTGTCGAAATGACCTACTCAGCATCTGACAAATATATTACGACAAATTGTTAAACATAATTGAATTCACATATCCATTTTATTCCTTAGTTTCAAGCTGATCTCTGGTGGTTTAATCGTCGGTTTATTGTATAGGAGTTGAAAATATCCGATTTTCTATCATATAAATAACACAAAGGCAAAATTTGCACTTTCATTTTTGTTACACATCGAAGTATTTACTACTATTGCATGTCATCGAATTATAATGATGTTTGTTAAAAGTCCTGTAGGTTTCTGTGTAGTTTAAAACAAAACATGCTTCACTAAACGTTATAGCACTTGATATCTGGTTATAATTATAATGAAAGAAACAATTGCGTCCCTTGTACGAAAACAACACAAGCATAGGAAATACGCATATATACGTTACTGATAGAGCCATGGGAAATAACTCTTAGTTACTTGTTTCCCTTTAATTATATATATATGCCCGATAGACATCTGTGTATTTCTATATATGATCCATATAATCGTCTGAGTTTCCACTTAACGATCATCATGACAGCGACCAACTTGGAGCAAAGCATTCTCAGCTAAATTTTCTACCTTTCATTGCCGTCTTGCCTTTTTATTAAAGCGTCTCTAATTGATCGAAATATATATGTATGCATGCTTGCATGTATGCCTGCATGTATGACTGTATGTATGTATGTATGTATGTATAAAATGATTGGATAAATGTGGGGTGGGGGACGAATGCATATGCGTCCTTTGTCCCTGTATCCCTACCACCACTTCACAATCGGTATGAATTTCATTACGTCTTATGTAATTTGACAGTTCAGGAAAAGAGGCCGATGCAATAAGTATTAGAATTAGTACGGGGGTCGATTTGTTCCTCTACACTCTTGAAAGCAGTGCTCCAGGAATAGCTGCAGTCTAATAACTGAAAATGTGAAAGATGCAAAAATATGTGTGTACGTTCGTTTATGTATGTTCGTATGTATGTATGTATGCATGTGTGCCTCTGTGTGTCTCTCTCTCTATATATATATACATAGAGAGAGAGAGAAAGAGAGAGAGAAAGAGAAAGAGAGAGAGAGAGAGATAGAGAGAGAGATAGAGAGAGAGAGAGAGAGAGAGAGAGAGAGAGAGAGAGAGAGAGAGAGGTGGGGTGAAGCAAAAGCAATCTTTATATCCAACTTGAACTGCAGAATAATGCATTTTTTTAAAATTTAGAGATGATCTTTCATATGGATTTGTGGCGCATAAAGGCATTCGCATTTATATCGTTGACAGACGAGAACCGACTGATACGGCTGAGAGAAGTGCCAGATCACACAATTTCGCTCTATCTGCGTTCCTCTAGCAGATATCCGTTAGTGACAGAATAAGTCCTCTGGCTCTTTGCGACATCAGTAACTGAATGCATTCTGAAATTCTTTATATAGTTGTCAGAAAAGATTCGACTGACTATGCTAGACTGGCACCGACGAGGCCAGGCAGGATGAAATCCGTAGTGGAAGTTTCTTATCTATCAACGATATTAATACGAGTGCTTTCATGCACCAAGAATCCATATGAGTGGTCTCTCACAGTATATGACTCAATATTCTGTTTTAACAAAATAATCCACGCTACACTGGATATGAAGATTGCTTTTCGGTATTAATACTACTTCTGGCTCTATTAATAAATACGTGTGTATGTCTGCACGTGCGTGTGTGTATGTGAGTGTGTGCGTGCGCGGGTATATATATTTATATATATATATATATATATATATTTATATATATATATATATATATATTTATATATATATACAATTAAACCTTGGGAGAGGCATTATGCCAGTAATAAACACACGCACTGATTCAGTCCTTTATTAATTTATATAGTTTTTGTTAAATTATTTCATTGCACTCATATATAT
>NC_068989.1:61603659-61608759 GCF_001194135.2 Octopus bimaculoides
GTGTGTTTGTGTGTGTGTACGGTATGTATGTATATATGTGTTCATGTGTGTGTGTGTGTGTGTGTGTGTGTGTGTGTGTTGAATCAGCTGGCATTCCTGGACGTATTAATAATACGCACCAAGTATGGATTCAGGACATCCGTATACCACAAGCCGACCTTTACTGGACGATACTTCAACTTCAGTTCCCACCTTCCATACAGTGTAAAGAGAAGAATTGCTCAGTGCCTAAAACATCGAGCAAAGAATATAAGTAGCGATCATGATACACACCACGAAGAAATGATGAAGCTCAATAACGATCTGTTAAGCAACAATTACCCCAAAAGTATGCCATCCACTCCAATTATGAAGAAGAGAGAGGATGAGGCCAATAAACTGTCCACAGTCTGTCTTCTTGAAAAGATATGCAGTCCCGTATCGAAATCCCGGCGACAACATGCTTTCTACCTACTGGAAGAAAAGAAAAAGCAGCTGACTTAAACGCACTTTGCAGAAAATCCATATTGCATCTCCATTTTCCCCGGCCCTATGCCTGAGCTTCACTCAATGCTGCTCATACAGATATCTAACTGACATGCGGATCAACATCGCTGAAACTTTGAAAGTCCAGAAGCGACAATATTTTCGGTAGCCACGCATACACTTCTCCATGCGTCAGGTAGTTCAAATCCTTCATCTTGCAACAGCTAGAAACGGACTCTTTTGCAAATAGAATTTTAGACTCTGAAGAACTCTTTCTTCGCATAAACCTCATCTTTTCTTGCATTTCAGTACCAGATCACAGGCAACGAACACTCGAACTATTCAAGTTTGTTATTCTAATTTTCCTTCATTGTTTACTTTTTATTTTCTTCTCTTAACAGTAATGTCCGCCCTGCAAACATTTATTTGTTTACGTGATTGCGCGTTTGTACGCCCACAACCCAATTATGTTCAAATTTAATGCAGCGTTCATTCCACGAAGTCAAATAATTCACGCGCATGCATACTGTTACGATGTCTCCTTCTCCCAAGCCGCTTGCATGGCATATCTTCCATACACACGTATTGCACATTATTTTCTTTTGCCTGCTTCCCGCTGCACGTTTTCTCATAAATATTTGCAGTTTTCACAGGTTAATTAATAAGCTTTGCTGCACTATTCAATATTTTTCTTTAAAAAAAAATATCAGTGTTCTTACACACGTACACACATCCATCCATCCATCCATCCATCCATCCATCCATCCGTACATATGTACATTCAGTTACACACGCATCTCAATATATGTGCTTTCATTGGCTTGTTTCCCATGTTTGTGCTTATTCACAACTCAACGCATGTCGAATGTCTTGTCGAGATATGGAACACGGACCACACTTTCTGCGGCCTCGCTCCCAGAAACCCCACACTTACCTCTATAAGACCCCACTTTGGTCACGGTATATAAAGAAATATTTTACCTGTCTCAAAGTGCCAGCGCGTTTCTTACAATTTATCGTCCTACGGACATACCTACTACAACTGCACATGGCCACAACGCCAGACAATCTAGACCTTTGAATTTATCACAGAATGAACATTTCCGTCAGACATTTTCTCTTCGCACCATGGATTGAGAATGACCCTCTTACCTCAGTTCCTTTCGCTGAATGTCCGCAGTTGTACCGTTTTCTCGCACAACTATAAGAAATCCGTTGTTGAATCATGTGTACGCTCTCTTAACCCTGTCACGAAGCCGATGCACACGAAACCCAGACTGCACCCTTTGCAAACAAAGTGGCATTGCATACTATTCAAACCCACTCGAATAAATACCTGTCCTGTATATATCACCTCAGATTCCCTCTCCTCATATCTATTGGTTTTTTTCCGGCCCTGCATGACATCCACCTGTATTCTATATACCTGACATTCACAATTCAGAATGCTGTTTTGGTTTTGCATAATGCACATTTCTACAACTTTACTATTCGTTTTTTTAAAACTCCTATATGGGGTGGACATGTTATTAATAACTTCCTAGATTTTAAACCAGAATACTAAACCGAGTCTACATTTCTCTTCCTATTGTTCTCAACATTTTCTTGGAAATTTACGAGAGTCCACTGTCACATTTAGTTAAGTTCTATTGTTTGTTAAATATGGTTCAGGGAAATATGAAACGAAAAATAATTTGTCTGACCTCACCTAATTTACTCATTTGGTGCCAAGCCAAAGAACATGTATTTTCTACCTTCACTTATGGATTGTCATCACGTGACAATACAACTTTCAGTCTATCTACTTGTTAGTCCAGGAAAGTAGGCTCTTTCTCTCAGTCCTTTTTTTTCCATCCGTTCTTCTAACAGTCACACAAAGATGAAGTTAACTACTCGCGGACCGGATAACAGAACGGCCAATTATCAATGTGTAACGACTCGAAGAAGCTATATACTTTAGATTGTGGCGGTTGAAGACCGACTTCAATACATAGTATTATTTTGTCTCGTTTATTTGCTACATATAAATCATTGCATATGTACATTTATACTCATGCGCGCGCGCGTGTGTAAACTCATCTTATTCCTGTTTCTACTTAAAACTTATACTAGCTGTTTCCTAGGTGTCCCATAACCATCATTTTGGGGATAACATTTTGTTGATATGTAATTATTATCACTAAAAAAAAAATACTGGTGTGTTAGTCTTGAAGAGAAGCAAAATCAAATGTATGGACGGAATAACGATACCGTCGCAGGAGGTTATGAAGCTGATAGAAGAGACGGGCTATAAGTACTTGGGGATTTTGGAAATGGATAAATTAATGGAGAAAGAAATGACAGAAAAATTTAAGGTGGAGTACTTGCGCAGACTGAGACTGATCCTTAAGTCGAAATTAAGTGGACGGAATAAGATCGAAGCTATCAACACCTGGGCGGTTTCACTCCTTAGATATGGAGCAGATGTAATCGCACGGACAGTAGACCAACTAAACAGCTTTGACAGGAAGACAAGGAAGTTGCTAACGAGATATGTGTCTCTCCACACAAAAAGTGACACAGACAGACTGTATGTACCAAGAAGAAGATGGAATGTGGATTTATTAGATGCGAATACAGCATTAGAGCAGGAGACAACAGCATAGTATGGTATGTAAGAAATGCCCCAGAACCGCTATTATTAGATGTAAGAAGGTCAGGCTTGTGTACGATGAAATATTGCAAAGATAATGCACTATACCAGAAATTGAAAACGAATGAAACTGAAAATAGGTGGGTAAAGAAAAGAATGCATGGTCAATTTCATAGGGGTATTGAAGATAAGACAGAGATAAAGATGGTTGTGGATGACTAAATGTGATGTAAAACTGGAAACGGAGGCTCTAATCTGTGCTGCCCAAGAGCAAGCACTAAGAGCAAACTACATAAAATACAGAATAGACAACACATCAGAAAGGGATAAGTGCAGAATATGTGGACAAAAAGGTGAAACTGTATGGCATATTACCAGCCAATGTACGCCACTAGCCCAGAAGGAATATAGCAGACGCCACGACAATATAGCAAGGCATGTCCAGTGGACACTTTGCAACAAGTATGGACTTGACAGCAAAAAGTTGGTACGACCACAAACCTGAAGGCATCGTCGAAAATGAAAATGCAAAGATCATATGGGATTTTATGATTTAGTGCGACCATGTGATAGAGAATAGGAAGCCGGACATAGCCTTAATTTAAAAAAGAAAACAAACTATGCTGGATCATAGATATAGCATTCCCAGCTGACAACAAGGTATGCGATAAGGAAGAAAGAAAATTCGATAGATAGGACTGGTTAGTTTGGGACGTTAAGCAGTTGTGGTCGATGGAAGAGCTAACAGTAGTACCAATAATTGTCGGAGCCCGAGGAGCAGTGAGCAAAAATCTCGAGAAGTACGTGGAACAAATAGGGGCTGCAATAAGTTAACCGGTACGGCTACTTTCTTGCATGCTTCGACAATCGTGAGCGTGTAAAATTGTTTCCGAAAATCGTGGCTCCCACGTTGCTTATATATTTTTAACAACTTGTCTATGTGTGGTTGGTATATTAATTTATAAAAGGTGACCAAATTTATGTTGGAAATATAGTGGGTGATCTATCACCCATGACTGCCAATTATGTTTCACTAAAAGACTAGCCTCGACACCAATTTGTGTCAAAAGTACTTGCCCAAGGTGTCATGCAATGAGATAGAACATGGAATCGGCTGTATTTGATGTAAAATTCTTAACCGTTTAACCATGCTGATTCTAAAGGTTTCTTATGTAATTTTCAATATTTACTTGAGGTCAGCTCACTTCTACAATAGTAAGAAACGTAGATCATATGAATAAATTGTAATCCTGATATTTATATAGAATAAATGTTGTGTCTGAGAATGTCGTCCAGATTATCACCGTTCCAAAGGTCTACTATTGCCAAATATTTCTGGACTAAATAATTGCAGTTTGATTAAAATACCTGTAAAATTGTGCGATCAACATGAGTTAAAGGGTCATATTTCTCTTCTGCTTGAAAGTAATTTACTTCACATACGTCTGTAATCCACGTAACATCTTCCTGGTAGCAAGTACGTTGGCAATGTAACTTGAGAAACAAATCAGCTTCAAAACAAATGAAAAATTTAAGCATTTAAAATGTACAACCAGTAAAAATGTTATAGATTGTATAGCAAAACTATTTTAATTGATATAAACAATCATAAAATACTTTGAAAAATGAAAAACTGTTGAATTACAACTTGCTTTGGTCTTTGTATATTGTCAAATCCCACAAACATCAACAACTATCGAAAATTCAAAACAGTTTCCAGAATCCACAATGAATTAACCAGCGTCGGCATAAATTTTAAAGCGATATTTTAAAAAGAGCCCACAAATGTACAATTCAGAGAACTTCATATTATTGTCTGAAATTCAATTACACTCACTACTTGACGGTATTATTTTAGACAAAGTATACAGTAATTTTAAGAGAAATTATTAATATTAAAAATCGAATGGTTACTGCAGAGCTGATTCACTGGGAATGTTCATATTTAATAATTGTATCATATACTTCATACCTATGTAATATCACTCTGTGAAAACTTCATG
>NC_068989.1:61608769-61612217 GCF_001194135.2 Octopus bimaculoides
ATATATATATGTATGCATATATAATAAGGGTAACTTGTTTGCAATTTCATAAAAGAAAGGAAGAAATATATACGTCACTGAAGTGACTGAGGGCACTAGACAGCACCAGTATTGCTAGAAATAATAGTTAAAGCAACTAAGGGCTGAGAAGGGAGGGCAAGCTATAGAAATTATAGCCAGCACTGATTTGTAACGAAGTTTGTATACGAATACGTCTAATGCAAACAATTCGATCGAAGATGAAAAAAATAGATAATGGACAACATTCTTAATGGCATTTCGTCTGACTTTACGTTCTAAGTCGAAATTCTGCCGAGGTCCATTTTACTTTTCATCCTTTCGCAGTTGAAAACATATGTACCAGCTGAGCATTGCGATTGATGTAATCGACCTATTGTTATAATGATTTTAAAGGTTGGATTGTTATAACGCCCACTTCGGTATACAATATAACTAGTAAAACCAGGGAAGACACGACTATCTCTGACCGCCTACTACGTCCTCATTTTTTTAATCATCCACAATGGACTAACAAAGAGGAGACGATACAGGACATTACATGTGGGGCTGAAAAAGAAAAAAAGAAAATATCGAATGAGAACATGTTTGATTAATAAATGAAAAGATGAAATGATGGTCACCCGTGCCCCACGACACAGGGAACATCAATCAACATTTTTTTTTTAAACTAACGTTAAATTATCAAAGCATTTCTTTATCATTTTGCTTGGCGAAGTCACCTCAGTTTTTGAGACACTCTTGTATGTCCTCCGTTGCTGTTACTTCAATTTTCTTTGTTTCCACGTTTAGTGTTCTGTACACTATAATTTTCTCCTCGCGCACTACGTGTCCTCTTTCGGGAGCGTCACCCTAAGGCAATCTCCCTCCTTCACGATTAATTTCTTGTGTTTTAAAACTCTGTTTATATCCATTTTAACTTCCGTCATTTGCATTGCATCGGCAGACAGGCTTTTGCCTCCTGCCGCAGCGTAGCTTGCTATTTCCATACCCAACAATGGGTAGTATAACAATTTTTCAAAATATATTCAAAAGGGTCCAACAATAATATATAACAATATTCTTCAACAATTTCAACAATGCACAAACAATTTAACTCACCACACACAACGTTCTCTTCCAGCCAAAATCACAACGCAAACTCAAAAATGTCTCTACTCTACTAGTCCGCTTACTACGTACTCCCGCACTTCACGTACTTATCTTTACTTATAGTGACTACGTTATTCCATTCATTACGTGAGATAAGTGCAACATTGTCACTAATTCCCTACAACACGTACCCCACCCTTTACGCTAAAATTTCAGACCAATATTTCTTGTGAATTATTGCAGCGAGCTGATAGAACTATTCACACGCTGGGCAAAATGCTAAGTAGCATTTCGTCCGTTTTTATGACCTGATTTCAAATTCTACCGAGGTCGACTTTGCCTTTCATCCTTTCGGTCGATAAAATAAGTACAATTCCAATAAGGGGTGGGTGGATCGATGTAAATGAATTTATCCCGCCCTCGAAATTGCTGGCCTTGTGCCAAAAATTGATATTAACATTTTTTGTGAATCTGATATAAAATATAGCACCAATCATTTATTATTGTACACTATTTTTCATTTTACGGTGAAATATCGATCAAATTATTGTCTTTCATTTGCTTTCAAATATCCTTGTAACGACGACTGTACACCTCAATTTTTTTTTACTATATCTCATCAACACTAAAGACGTTTCAAAAGGAAGAAATGTTAATTCTCCTCTGTGTGTTTCCTAACGCTTTCATTTCTGTATGGCGGGGCCAAAATTAGTAGCCGGGATAAAATGAGTAATTTCTGTCACCTTGTTATTTTCTCCATAAGTGTTTGAAATCATTACATTTGCAAATATTGTATCATCATTTTGTACTGCTGCATCACCTTTAAGAGTAAAAATTGGTCAGCATAATTGTTGTTGTTGTTATTGTTGAAATTGAAAGACAGGCAGCAGGTACTTCTTTTGCAATAAACTTTTCCTCAACTTTGACCCAATTCTAATGGAAATTGCTAATAAAATATCTGGATAATTTTTGGTGTTTAACAATCAATATTCTTTACTCTACTGGATTTCAAGCGAATTTTTACCCACACTAATGTCTAATTTTTAAAATGTTCTATTTTCAAAAACTGATGTGTTTTATTAGATAAAATGAGCCATGATTAATTTCAATAATTTCTTCTCTTTAACTTCATGGTGCGTAAATGTATCGGGGAAGAGATCCACTCCAGCACATCATGAAGAAGTTATAGAGAATATTCTGAGTTGAGTTTTTTTTTATTCAATCGAGCTTCATTCATTTCATATGATGCGCTATTTTTTTATGATCTCCTCTTTCATTTTATACTTTTGTTGCATTTCTGACCTTTCTGATGTCTAAGGGAGGATACTGATGTATTATTTCTTTACTACCCACAAGGGGCTGCACACAGAGGGGACAAACAAAGACAGACAAACGGATTCAGTCGATTATATCGACCCCAGTGCGTAACTGGTACTTATTTAATCGACCCCGAAAGGATGAAAGGCAAAGTCGACCTCGGCGGAATTTGAACTCAGAACGTAGCGGCAGACGAAATACCGCTAAGCATTTCGCCCGGCGTGCTAACGTTTCTGCCAGCTCTCCGCCTTGTGTATGATTCTGTTTTTGAATGCAATTCAGAATTGAAGAGACAAATTTACCTTATCTTGGTTTACTCATTTTGCCTTTTCTATGCTCAAAGAGAAAGGTGATAATTTTTGGAAACAGTTCACATTATGTAAAAATGTTTTTAATGAATTTAGGGAAGGTCTCTTAGTTGACATAATTTTTGTAAGGTTGTAAACCTTCGTAAAAAATGTATTTCTTTTAAAAGTAGACACTCTTCATTGTGCTTCACCCTCCGTCATTTCATTGCCATAAATAGACAAGATGTTACCTCACCTGGATTTTTCCACAGCAGAGAACGGTATCGAAGCAAAACAATCCTGGTCGGAGTAATGGGAATAACTGCATTACCAGGTATCACTATATTTTCATGTCTGTGATACTAGAAAATTCATAAACACACAACCAACATCCCTACCACTTCTGTAGTGGGCCGTTACTGAAGAAAAAAACAAAGAACTAATCGTCTAAATATTTCGTCTAGTTATTGAGACTGGTTTCCACGTTAATCATCTCGTATCGTAAGTTTCTGGTCGTCGATTACAATTTGTTGAAATATTAAGCAAACTTCATATAATTATCGATATATCTTCGTCTTCAATTTTAATTCTTGACAGTCTAGTATTTACGATAACTGGCATATCATTTGCAATATATAATAGGAAATCTGCATGCTAAAACTGTGAATTGGCGTATTATGTCATACATGTACGTCAGTAATAATGAAACGTGTGTAAGACTGTACGTATATATA
>NC_068989.1:61612355-61618514 GCF_001194135.2 Octopus bimaculoides
ATATATATATATATATAATATGCTTACGTATACGCAAAAATATACTCATAAACACCGTCATGTATATATACACACAGGTATAACTGAACATAAACATACGCATGTGCAAACGCGATGATGTGATTGCATGTGTATATGCCAGTGTGCCTGAGTGCATGTGTGTGTATATATGTGTGGATGTGTGTGTGTGCGTGTGGATGCGCGCGTGTTTGTGTGTGTAAACAAGATTAAATCTCTTACCATTAAATTCTGACATTTTCCACAGTGAAAGCGAAAAGAGAAATCTATAAATATATTAAAGGAATTCAAAAAATATTTTGAAACGATAAAAGCCAATATATTTTTGGTACGTTCATATATTCTATCAGTAAAACGTGACATATTCATCTTTATTAACACAGTTACCCAATATGTAACCTACGTGAACTTTATGAAAGCAATTTAGCGTTTAAAACATACTCGCGTTTGTAACTAAATGTGCAATATATGTATGCTCCTCTTTCTTTCTCTCTCTGTGTCTCTCTTTTTCTCTCTGTCTCTCTCTATTTCTCTCTGCCTCTCTCTCTTTCTCTCTGTCTCTGTCTGTCTCTCTCTTTATATATATATATATATATATATATGTATATATCTATATGTACACACACACGCATATATATACATATACTTATGCATATACATATGCATATATATATATATATATATATATATATATATATATATATATATATATATATATATATATATATATATATATATATATATGCATGCAAATATGTATATGTATAGGAAAATTGAGAATAGGATAAGATTGTATCAGACATCCAATATTACAGGACACGATTATATATTCAAAATGGAATCCAATCTCAGATGTAGACATAAAATGTTCATTCGTTTTCTGATTCTGAAAATTTTATGGCAGTTGCGTTTATACACATACACCCACACACACACACGCACGCACGCATGCACACACACACATATGTATACATATTATAAAATGCTTTTTGTATTTTATTATATATACATATACATAAACAGATTTAACTAAATATATATATACATATATATATGTATAAATATATGCATATAGGTACGTATGTGTGTACAGATGTATGGGTGGATAGATGAATCAATGGATAGATGAATGGATGGATGTCTATAGGCATTTAGAAATATATATTCCTTGTATAGGCATGGCATTTTAAATGAAAAGAGACTCTGATCATTACTGGAAAATTGTTATTTGGGAGAGTAGGTGAATATAAGCTTGTGAGATATTGAAATGTGTGATATCTTAAGAGTGTTAAACGAAAATATACTTTAAAAACGGGAGGAAATGTAAGAAGGGAGAAAAAATATAAGAATGTGTCATAGGTAGAAGAAAATGGGGGCATGTGTGTGTCTGTTTATGTGTATGTGAGTGTATGTGTGCGTGTGATAATATGTGTGTGTCTGTTTATGTGTATGGGAATGTGTGTGTTCGTGCGTGTGTTAATGTGTGTGTGTGCTTATGAGAGTGTGTGTGGCTGCGTACACATTTTACGGGTGGATTAAATTGATCATACAAATTCGCTGTAAACGTGGGTGTAAGTATATATATCACTCACTCAATCATTCACTGTAGCAAAAATATTCTTTGAAATATACTCTTGTGTCGTTTCCAAATTTACTTACTTTTTTAACAATAATTTTTGAATTAGATGGACACTTAGGCCCATTACAACTATATATATATATACGGAGCAAATAATTCAGGAGAACATATTTGTGAAGATATTATTGACTATGTTATTGACTAGTGTAACTATTAAAAGTGACAACAGAATCAATAATATAGGCGATTACTCACCCAAGAAAGCATTAAATAGCCGAAGGATTAAAATTAATCAAAGGACATACCGAGTATGGCGACCTGCTGGAAATAAAAGTCAAATCTGTACATGTATGTATGTGTGTGTATATATATATACGTACAGAAGTATTCAGTTTTATCACGACAGTTTGACGAACATTGAGGAGAAACTCTGAAGTTATTTTGAAAAGTAGTGTATGTGTGTGTGTGTGTATATATATATATATATATATATGCCGAACTACCGGTTTATTCCGAAGGAAACTGATCAACATCAACACAAAGACACATAAAATGCATTCTTACACACATACATATTCACATATAGGTATGTATGTACATGTACGTATCCGTGTATACTCACACACACAAATGCACACACACACGCATGCACACACACAGACGCACACACTGACATACACGCACACACGCACGCCACACACACACACACACACACACGCACACGCACACACATATATGTAAGCATGAATATACATATATATATTCATGTATGTATATATGTATATACATGTCTATATGATCCTCTTAAATAAGGCTTTAATCTTTGTCAGAAATATTTCGGATCTTCCCAGACGAGAAACTGACATGATACTAGCCGTGCCAGGAGCCTTGGTAGATTTTATGACGAAAACAAGTAAATGATAAACGATTGATACAGAAACGTGGTCTCTTTCTCTCTCACTCTCTCTCACACTCTCTCTCACACTCTCTCTCACACACACACATACAAATACTCACTCGGTGAGTTGTACATTGTTTGGACAGATATGTTAACAATGTGGATTATCTAACGCAATGGGTAGTTGTATTATTTTATAGTACATAATGATGTGCAATACTACGGTTTCTCAGGTTCCCTTATAATATTTTTTACAATGGGTAACAAAGAGAGTTTTGTTCAACTGTTCTCTTTCAATTATAACCTTTTAAAGAACATTATTAAGACCTACCTGCGATCTGTCTGTCTTGAAACTGTCAACAGGAATCAATGAATCATTAGTGGCCGAGTGCCTCTACGTCTACAAGTGTTGTATATGAGAAAACATATTTAATGACATTTTTCTGCATAATTAAAAAAACATTTCCTTAAACTGCGATGCCGGATTCAACTCTTCCCCTGAGAAAACCCACTCTTTTGCTAAGTTAGGATGGGATTTGAAAGAAATTGATGCGCAGTCTCTAGCAACCGACCAGGTTCTATGTATAATATCATGCGCACTCACTTTAGCGGTTGTATAATGTGTATACATTTGTATACAACTGAAGTAAATTACTGACCTGTTTGTCTCATTCTGAGGAGGCTGTTTCGATCATGGCAAAGAAATGTCAAAGGATCACGGCAAAGGAATATCAATGTTATAAATGTGTGTAACACACTACGGATGTATCAATCTGTAATAATAATACTGGGAATCATTAAATGGAAAAATCGGTAGTGCACCATTTTATTGCACAAACATTATAAAATGTATTCAAGAGTGATGGATCGACACAGCTGATAGAACGGGCATCACAATATATCGTATTATTATTAGTTAAAGCAAAACTGTCATTCATATTTCTGGAGTTGATGAAATATTCTCTACACAAATATTTTTAGAATTGTATTCATCTAACCGCCTACCCACAAAATGCATAGGGGTCATAAAATTTTTTATTCATTGTTTAATTAATTTATTTGTATACGTTGGCGTTTGTTAAAACTTTACAACGAGAAACAACATAAGTCTGCAAGAGTAAAAATCTGATATAAAAATAAGCTGTTTATCGCTGTTGTAGTCATTCAATGACATCAAGGATAACTCATCCTCAACTACCTCAGGATGTATCTTTTCTTTTTTTTAATTCTGAAGTAGTGTGATTGCTTTCTAAAAAAGGAAATGCTTTGAACCATGTAATATTAATAAAAGATATTGAATGATCTCGAAATATTCAATATTCATCCAGAATACTTATCCAACTACAGATATATGATTTCATTCATATGTATGTGTAATACATACATACATAAATATATGTAAATATCACACAAACACACACACACACACACACATGCTGTGTGTGTATATTTCTACATACGTTCTAATTGTTTTTGAGAATAGTAGATCTTGAAGCAGATGATAAAGTTATAAGTAACAGCGTGTAAATATTGGGTTAAATACGCCTTCGGTCAAAAATATCTAATACACTACTTCACATTTGAGTTCTATTTAGCCTCATACTGAAGCAATTTATATGGGTATGTAATATTGTGAGTATACGCATACATATATACATACATACATATATATGTATGTGTGTGTGTATACATATCGTGTGCATATGCTTGGAATTGACAAAATCAATTAGGCACACACACACACATACACACACACACACAAATATATATGCATGCGCGCGTGAGTTAGAGAGAGTGAGGCAAGGAGAGAAAGATAGGTAGAGGCAGGAAGTGAGAGGGAGACCGAGAGGTAGGGGTAGAGGTAGAAATTCATATTCCTTTGAAAATAAATATAGGAAACGTTTGTATCTGTATGGTTGATCTACACAGCTACAAAATAGTGATGCATAAATACGTACAAACCTGAGCGAGTATGTACCATTGTCTATCTATCTATCTATCTATCTATCTATCTATCTATCTATCTATCTATTTATCTATCTATCTATCTATCTATCTATCTATCTATCTATCTATCTATTTATCTATCTATCTATCTATCTATATACATACTTATACATACCTATATATATTTGTTGTACATGTGTGTTTTATAGTAAAAACGAAAATAATTATCTTCAATTTCATTTTTGTATCCAGTTTTCAAGATTCTCTATGTGAACCCGTGTATTGAAACACATTTTGTTGTGTCTTGGGAGAGTCATTAGGCCAATATAATTAACACACACACTGGTTCAATTGCACTCCTTCATTATTAGTCAAATGATTAAATCTCCAACTGACTAATCGATTGTTTAATTTGACAAGGTTACAAGTAGCAACGAAAGAGCTTTGACAAACAAAAACAAAATAAATTAAAAACTTGGTTATTTAGTTGGATATTTAACGAATTTAAATTTTCACTTTTACATGACGTTTGGAATATTCTAAAACGTTGAACAAGCGTATATGAGAACCATGATTTCAGCTCTTTATACTGATCATTTTCTTGGTAACCGAAACCTAATGCCTTGGGTAATAAGGGATCTCTCAAAGATAATCTTTTGCAAATGTAATTAATATTTCAATTTTCAAACAAAACATGCAAACATTGAACACATTGTAAGTTCACATTGGATATAAAAAAATAATGGCTTTTTTTAATGAAAAGTAACGATTAATATATACAATTAGATGAACTGAGGGAGAATTAAGAGGAATAAAAGTCATTATTTTGAATTGTTAAAGAGATTCAAAGTCATACCGGTATCGTCAAACGCTTTTCACTGACTTTGAATGAGCACTGATTTCCAAACACGGTCGGGTTTACTACTTCCTGAGTAAAAAGATTACGTGCAAGAGAGGTAAGTACTTCTGGACGTGGTGTAATTAGGGTAGATACAATACTGTAATGTGAATGGTATATGGATGTATGGGAACTAGTGGTATTATCGGTAAGGTTAATAGTGTTCTGTATTATGTTATGTGTTCATGTTAAGTTGTGGAGGATATTTGTTGATGAAAGTTGACTCTTTATTCATTCTTTGCTGTACTGGGGTGTTCTGTGAACATTGATAGAAGGGGAAAATTAGGGTGTTACGATTAAGGTTATTTCACCTTGTTTAAATTGGAGCTCTGTATCCTCCAAAAGGTGAGGGCATGTACCACAGTCAGTCCGACCGAATTTTTTCATTTTTGGTTTCGTTGTTAATGGATATAGTCTTGCATTGGTTAATATTTTTTTGAATGATTTCGGTTGCATTTTGCTCTTGATAATTTTATGAGATCCTAAAAGTGTGTTCATTGTTTTATCTCCTGTGAAAATTGGTACATTATGGATGATAATGTTGAAGGCTTCATTGTTTTTAGGGTTATATGTGGAGATGCATGGGAGTCCTTTTAAGTCTTACCTCCCTTACACATAATCTTTTTACTCATGGACTAGTAGACCCGTTCCTGTTTGGAAATCGGTGCTCATTCAAAACCAGTGAAAAGCATTGACTTTGAATTTCTTTAATATTTCAAAATAATGACTTTTATTCCTCTTAATTGTACCTCAGTTCATCTAATTGTAAATATTTATCGTTACTTTTCATAAAAAAGCCTTTATTTTTTTATATCCAAT
>NC_068989.1:61618524-61619546 GCF_001194135.2 Octopus bimaculoides
ATATATATATATATATGAATATGTATAATATTTAGTGTTATTAATAACTATCTGGGAAGATAATTTTTCTTCTCCACTTGTTATTACTAAGTAGAAAACAAACAAATGTTCAAATTTTTACAAAAGAGTACAATAAATTTCACATCGAAAGTCTAACAAAATCGGAACAATTTCCACTGCATTGAGCGTCACTTCAAAAGATTTTATTTCGTTGCTTTGACTGGAATTATCAACCTTGCCTGTTGATAGATATTATTCAGGACTACAGTGGGTCTTGACAGACAGCACCTATGATAGCTGTAACTCGAAATTCTACAAGTAGGGATTTGCGATTATTGTCTGAACGTTTGATGAAGTTTCTCAAAATAAATTTCAAGTGGTGTCTCAAGTGCTACTTAAAGGGTCACAATACTGATACATTATCGAGAAGCAACAATTAACACAAACCACATTTTAAAGAAAAAGTAAAACATCAGAAGACATTAAGTCTGCTTGTCTATCGTTCTCTTAACCATAACTTTCTAGCATCTAAGTACACAGGCGTTTTAAATGCATATAATGAAGGCAATGGACATGTTTATATGAATGGTTGCAAAACACGTCTATGCTGTAATTCAGTATCATCTAATAAAAATAGATAAAAAATCTAATTTGTTGACAAGTGACAGGAAAGTGAACGAGAAGTTAAAATCTTGTCATAAAAGCTTATTTCAGGAAAATTAGTTGATTATAAGTGCTGTCGTGTTTCTTAAAATATGAGCAACAGCAAACTTATAAATTACACAGAAGAAACGATGAAGAAAAGCACAACAAAGAAACATAAACATATATAATGAATATGTGTCAATTAATATTTCAATATTGGTGAGTAAGTATGTGAAATAAATTCAGATTTTTTATTTTTTCCGTTTCAGTCTGCCGCTCATTTCTTCTTTGAGCATCATACGCACGCGCGCATTCATACAGATCTATCTATCTATCTATCTTTCTATCAGTATATGCATATGTATTTTATATATATA
>NC_068989.1:61620264-61620732 GCF_001194135.2 Octopus bimaculoides
TATATATATATCAGATATGTATATGTGAACCTATATGTACCTCTCAATGTATATGTATATGAATATATAAATACCTCTTATGTGAACCCAGTAAGTTTCGGAAATCAATAAAAAATGCTCAGCATTTTCTCAATCTACGGAGAGAGTTAAATTTTCCCTGTTCATAAATATATTAATATACTGTGTAGATTGATATCCCCTTTGACAAACCAGTGATGTTAACTAAAGAGTTAATGACTTATTGTATGCTGATTAATAAGTCCAGTTCTCTGTAGCTATTGGACTTATTGAGTATATAAACATATTGGGTGTTTGTTTCTCTGGGATTTGTCCAATCAATATACACACCTCTGATGGGAGCGCAATACGTTTCGAAAATCAGTTAAGAATATTTCTGGTTTTCAGTCTACGGGGAAATGGATATTTTTACCCTGTTTATGTATCTACTACATAGCCTATTATATATAT
>NC_068989.1:61622365-61624212 GCF_001194135.2 Octopus bimaculoides
ATATATATACGTATACATATATATATATACATATATATATATACATATATACATGTGTATATATATATATATATATATATATATATATATATATATATATATATATCTGTATATATATGTATATATATATTATATATATGTACACATATACATCTATATGCATATATATGTATGTAGAGAGATAGTTAGCTAGCTAGATAGATATATGGAGTTATATATGTATGTATATTATTCGTTTGCATGCGTGTGTATTGCGTGTATTTTAGAGTGCCTGTATTATAGACACGTAATTAAGATATTTGCTTTGCAACCACGTGCTTCCGAGGAACAGTATAATTAAGAACAAATTCATTAGGATCTCTAGTTTTTCCGCCAACCAAGAAATATTCCAGAATAATGAAGAATGCTACAATGAAACCCCTAAATGAAGTGATTATGATCAAGTGATATCATACTGCAATAACACTAAACATAATCAGGCTACTTGCACTGTA
Source organism: Octopus bimaculoides (assembly GCF_001194135.2). Taxonomy (NCBI): domain Eukaryota; kingdom Metazoa; phylum Mollusca; class Cephalopoda; order Octopoda; family Octopodidae; genus Octopus; species Octopus bimaculoides. The sequence goes on from NC_068989.1 coordinate 61,622,860, forward strand.
AGTACACGATTTACAGACCCTATCAACCTTAAAAATAGCTATAAGTAATCACACCAAATGCTTTATATATCTGATACGTCTGTCAAATCTCACAAATCTTTCACGAAAATACGGTGGTTGGAATGTCCAACCTATACGTTTACTATTACGTTCTGAGCTCTTCATTTTAACATATCCCTTATTTGTGCATGTTAATCCATATGTGGATCATCTTGGTTTCACTAATAGTGCTTTTTTCTCCTCCTGACAGAATTCAAGAATGAGTTTTTAAAATTATCGTCTCCAGTTAAATTTCAAACTTACTCGCATTGCTTGGTCAAAGGTATTTATCCGGCTTATACAAATATTTCAAATGTCGATGTTCTGCCGATATTGTTTTATATTTCGTCTTAGTGTTACTAATCGAGTGATATTCATTCTGCATGTTCTCATCTTTATATTGTTATTATTCGCACTTGTAAAAAGTTTATTTTTTCGAAAATCTATCCTATAAAACTCGCTTCTCATTTCTCAAATAAAGCAAAACTCCAATTCTTTTAATCCTGTACACTGATTGTTTTATGACACCTTGGGCGATTTCTTTACATTAGAACATCTTTTTATTTCCCTTGTAATTCCCCACATAGTGAATAGTTGGATAAAGTCTATTTTATTGCCTGTGATTTGTCGCCTTGTGAGAAAAACTTTTAAGAATGAATAAAAAAGAAAACAAAATGAAACTATATATAAACAACTGCCATGTAAAAACTTCGATTTCGCTTGAATTAATGAACACATCATTGAACCGAAATGGCAGTTAATGCGAACATATTCATTTGTCTTCTATTATCTGTTATAATATATTGTATCAAAATAGGCAAACATTTGTACAAAGTTGTAAAAACACTTGACGGAATGTTATCATAAATAACAAATATTAAATATCGATTAATTTTACACACAATACAGAGACCAAATATTTCATCACGTTCGTTGCATTCCGTACGTGATTTCCGTCATGAGTGTGTTTTAATAGTAAATAATCAATCAAGCATGCACGTATAATGGATTAGTCAAAGATTATAACAAAAGCCAATTAAATTAAAACAAATTAATTGAATCACATGGGCTAATGAAGTCGATAACAAGGACAACAAAATAAAGTTCATATATCATGGAATTTACACTATGTTTTCGATAAATCACTCCACAATGAAGGTTTGAATTTTGAAGAATTTTACTTATACAATTTAAAGCAAGGTAAAAAAAAAAAGGAGACTCTTGGACAAGTGTCTCCTACTATAAGCCTCAGGCCGACCAAAGACTACCGAGTAGATCTTGTAGTCGGAAACTGAAAGCAGCCCGTCGTATATA
>NC_068989.1:61625847-61629107 GCF_001194135.2 Octopus bimaculoides
GAGCAATCTTCAGCTGCACGAAAATGTAGAAAATGTAGAACATTTTCGTGCAGCTGAAGATTGCTCTTCATATTGCATTTAAGGTAATGCTCACATTACTTAAATAAATTGAAGTAGCATGAAACGTGCGTACTGCAATCACCTTTGAAATCCGTGTTGCTTATTGTTTGATATATATATATATATATATATATATATTTAAATGTGTCAGTGGTTGTGTATTTTCAATGTAAAATATTTAAGTGTAAGCTACTAACAGCAAGAAACCCACTAGTTAACATCATTTAGGCTGAATGAATATTTCTTTTTTTTAATGGATATGGACAATCAGAAACAAAGACGTTAAACCAATAGTAGCCTAAGAATCGTCCGTAATGTAGCGGCAGTTTGTCGTTAGTTTGGTTTCTTCTAATACAAAGCAATAATTCTACCAAGACGATTTCCTATAATGATAATCTTTGACAAGTTAGTTCACAGCGTATTGAAAATAAGCTTACGGATGAACGAATATTACGGACATAAATTATTATCTCTTTAATTTATTGATTTCAAATTTTGGTACAAAGCCCAAAATTTCATGGGAGAAGTTAAGTCAATTACATCAATCTCTAGGCTGAATTAGTACCTATTTCATCGACAGCGAGAGAATGAAAGGTAAAGTAAACTCTTGCAGCATTTAAACTTAGAACGTGAAATCGGACGAAATGCCGCTAAACATTTTGCCAGCACGTCGCCTTATTCCTTTATGATAAGAGACAATATACATATTGGTTGGTTTATTCTGCAGTCATCCTTTAATAACAATAACAGCAACAACAACATAAGCAACGACAACAACGACAACAACAACAACAATAATAATAATAATAATAATAATAATAATAATAATAATAATAATAATAATAATAATAATAACAATAATAATAATAATAATAATAATAATAATAATAATAAAAAAAATATAATAAGCGCCAGCCTTGACAGCGGCTGGACGTATTCTTCGCTGCTCTGACCATTCAGCTGCCGAAGACAAAGAAACACTAATATAATCCAGCAGGACAACGGTAATATAACTCCCAAAGACTGGAATATCTACAATTTCCTGTGAGTATTTTAAATCTCCCTCAAAATAATCTCCCACAAACGATCAGCTTAAAAAAAAAAAAATTATATCTACAACTTCTGGGAATACATATCCTTCCCTTTCTCCCTGAGTATTCGAAAATGTAAACATCCTTTTCATTGCAAAAACACGACTTTATTCTCCAATTGGACAGACAAATGAACATCTCAAGAAAACTTTAAAACTTTAATATATTAAATTTTGTATGAAATGTTTCTTTCTATTCTTCCAGACTACCCAAATATGAAAACTTACTTTTTATTGCAACAACACAGTTGAATTGTTTTTTCTACCAGTAATTACAAATAGAACAGGGTGAATTGCTTCTTTTTAAGGTCAAGCTTAGCACTCTCAGTGGTCGCTGGTAGTAGTAAACACATTTGATCTCTGCTGACCCAAAGAGTGCGAAGATTCTTTTGTCCCTATGGCTGACTTCCTCACCATCTGTCGAATCTTTTTATGGAACTGTAGAATTTGATCTATTCACCAAGCTGCTACTTTTCCCCCAAATATTTCCTTCAACAACCACATATTTATGATTATCTCAAGTACAAGACAAAAGTTGAATGAAACTGAAGCCATTGATATTGACAGTGTTGCGCCCGGCCGGGTCAGAGATTTTGATCCGGCTCCAGTTTATCGATATATAGAAAGGGAGCAGCAAATACAGCGTAAATGGAGTAAACAAATTAATGCTGTGATCATGGAGTGTTATTATATGAGCCACCCGAGAAATGAAAATAGTGCTCAAATTAAGGGTCACCGACAATGTATGTATGATCATTGGAGGGAAAAGGGATTGTTTCAACTCACAGAACGGAGATTATATAAACAAGTTAGGGCAATAAGAAAAAAATATATTTGTTCACAGAAGTAGAGCACAAAGCTATCAAAAGACGGGTCTTGGAAAATAGCAGCAGAGATAACGAAGAAGATACAGTTCTTACTAATAAAAGTAATTTCATAGCACAGGAAAGGAGCAGTGATAGTTTACTTGATAAGAGACATAGATGATCTAAAGGAAGACAATAAGATTAATAAAACAAATTCTGTCACAAGGGTATCCATGTTGGGGGAGGGGATGAGTTGGTTACATGGACCCCAGTGTTTCACTGGTACTTAATTCATCGACCCGAAAGGATGAAAGACATAGTCGACCTCCAAAGAATTTGTACTCGGAACGTAGCAAATGACATACTCTATGTTTAACTATCCAGGTATGATATGTAACTGAGTTCTTTCTCTTGTGTCTTATGTATGCAGTTCATACCTACTATTAATGCTATTGTTTGTCAAGTCTAAATTTATTTATGTATTTTGGGCATTTAACTTCAATTTAGCACGTTTAACCTCAATACAGCCCCTCGTTGCTGAAGCATTTCGTGGCAAGTTGGCATGAATTGATACTGGAACACTTTCACTAAGGCAGATTAAATGATGAATGAATATTCTTATACATTTAAATTTTCACTTTTAACAGCCTATTATTACTCAGGCCGTAAAATAATCAACTCAGAATATGTCATGCTTGCTTAGGATATTGTTTTTGCATTTTTTAATGTAATTTGGTTCTGCAAGATAGTATATATATTTCATTTCCGCTTAGAATTGATTTTCATTGAAGGTCTTATTACAGAAGAGTTATATTGGGTTGAACATTTCTTAATGTGAGGAAGCGTTAAAGAATCAACTGTTAATGATATTCGATGCATTCTTCTAGACTAAAGAAAGATTGCTGAAGGAGTCAATAATAAATACCGATTGTTCATTTTGTTGCCTTCAAATGTTACCAGTTTTTAAGTTTAATGTAATATCTATATCATCAATGAAGTTTATGCTAATAATAAGTGATATTCCCAATTTAAACTTCTTAAATATATTAATAAGATATTTGAAAAGCCTTTCAAGCTAGCTACCGTTCATATTAGCATCTTCTTCCCGTAGTTTGAATTCTAGCAATGAACTAGTTCCGAACTGACAGCACCAAATCTAGTTTCTTTTAGAACAACTCATTTTATCTGCAAGCTTATTAAATATAAAGAAGTTCAAACATTGTATATACACACACACATACATACATACATCCATACATATATACATATATATATATATATATATATATATATATATATATATA
>NC_068989.1:61630300-61634449 GCF_001194135.2 Octopus bimaculoides
ATATATATATATATATATATATGTATGTATCGTCACCATTACCTTACCTTAAAGGGTGAAGGTTATTTTTCTGCAAAGAGAAGGAGTCACTGCGTGCCAATCTAAAAAGAATATCGTGTCAGAAGATAGCATAGGGCCTACCGACCCCGCTCTTCGCTAAATGAGCATGAAAGCATTACGGCTCAATCAATGCATAAAGGTAGCATTATATATATATATATATATATATATATATATACATGTGCATGGTAAGAAACTTCCGCTTCCCAACCACATGGTTCGGGTTCAGTCCAACTGTATGGCACCTTGGGCAAGTGTCTTCTAGTATAGCCTCGGGCTGACCAAAACCTTGTGAGTCGATTTGGAAGACAGAAACTGAAAGAAGCCCGTCGTTTAAGTATATCTTGATATATATACGTATGTGTGTTATTTCTTTACTACCCACAAGGGGCTACACACAGAGGGGACAAACGAAGACAGACAAACGGATTAAGTCGATTATATCGACTCCAGTGCGTAACTGGTACTTATTTAATCGACCCCGAAAGGATGAAAGGCAAAGTCGACCTCGGCGGAATTTGAACTCAGAACGTAGCGGCAGACGAAATACCGCTAAGCATTTCGCCCGGCGTGCTAACGTTTCTGCCAGCTCGCCCCCCATATATACATATATGTGTGTGTGTATGTGTGTATGTATATGTGTGTTTATGTATACGTGTGTTGGTGTGTGAAGAAAGTTAGCTAGGAGTGAGAGAGGAAGAAAGAGAAAGAGAGAAATTATGAATGCGTGTCAATAGGTTTTGGAATAAAGTGGTTCTAGATCTAATTAGCCCTGTTTCTCGGCATGAAACAGAAGAGTGACATCGGGTATTACAGAAGGTGAACCTCTTTGAAGGAATGAGTAATAGAATGAAATACCGACTGAATTCGAAACAAAGAAACATAGCCTTGAGGTACACAGTGACTGTAAGATTGATTGAAGATAAAAGAGAGGTAAATGTAGACGGTGTAACGTTTGTGTGTGTGTGTGAGTGTATGTGTGTGTATGCATGTGTGTGTGTATATGTGTGTGTGCGTGTGTGCCTGCGCGCGCTTTGGTATGTGTTGGGTAGTTGTTGCTGTTCAAAACGAGATGACCAGACGCACTGACATAATTTATAATGAGGAACTGAAAGAAAACTGCTTTCGGCAAATTAACGTAATGGAGCAACTTAGGAAGAAATACCTAAGAGAAAGAGAGGGGACGGAGGAGGAGGAGAAGGATAAGAAGAAAAGGAGGAGAGAGAGGAGAAGGCGAAAGAGCAGAGGTTGAGTACGAGGAGAGTATGATGAGCTGGAAATGAAAGACAGAAAGCGAAACATAACGAGAAAGAACAGGTGAAGTGGTGTAATATGAACAACGTAACGGATAAGAGGAGATTCATTAGTGCATTGTCTTTGTGAGTTTATCGGGTCAATTTTGAAGAACAGGTCATTAATTATTATACAACGTTGTTGAAAGTATTGTGTTCAATGAATAACTACTGAAGTGGTACAGTGTCATCACTTGTGATTCCGACTATGTCTGTATAAATGAATCTATGAATGTGTCTATCTGTATGTATATCAATGTGCGTATTTGAGTGTGTGTGAGTATGTGTATGGCCGTGTATGTATGAACTTCTGCTGGAAATATCTCCGTGTATGCATGTATATATTATGTATGTATGTATGATTGTATGTGTTGTATCTGTAAGTGTCTCGGTATGTGAATGCGCATAGGAGTGCTTTTGTACGTGTGTGGCCTTATAATTATAAGTGTGCTTCTATGTGGACATTTGCATGAACATATGTCTGTGTCTTTGTGCGTAAACATTTTTATGTCAGTGCAGATGTTTGTCAGTTTCTGTTAGCATATTTGAGCCTATGTGATTGATATTGCTTGTCTTTTCACATGCGTGCAGATGTATATACGTGTCTGCACATGTATTTCTGTGTCGCAAAGCGACACAAAGGAATTTTGGGGCCTTTAACGGTGTCAGAAATTTATTCATTTGTCGGCATCAGTTTAAGTTAACTTTGATAATACACACACATATACACACAAACACTCACCACCTGCTCCACAAACACACTACGCACACACACATACACACACACTTACACATGCCCACCCACAAACTCTAACACAAAAAGAGCAGTTTCACACCAACAATTAAAAGCACATGCTGAACGTTTATAGATTAAAAGCTAACTATATTGTTGCATAAAATATCATTACGCATGGAAATCGAAGCAATAAAATAATCATACATTGAATTAATCACATATAATGGAAAACGTCAGCCCCCACCCACATATCAACTCAATAAGCTGTCTAGTAATTGTTTAGCTCTAGGTCAGTTTTCATTGAGCTAACCAGTGAGAAACATCGAAACATATTATGTAGCATATTTAAAACTACGTTACTTAATGTATCATTCTTACATAAATTGGTTGAGAGTTGCATGAGGAAAATTTGCTCATGTCCATCAACACTTAGAGATTCCCTTTCATGAATCGTCTTTTCCAATAACTTACAAATGTAGTAGTGTAGGCAGCCACATGAAAACCAGCACGAAATAAATTATTTCCCGGTCAAAGCGGGAGATTTTATGTGGTCACTCATTCTGCTAGATATATGATTCCAAGAACTACTTAAAGCCACGCATCCATTTTGACAAAAAGGACACTATGAGTAATATAATCCTAAGATGAAGCAGGTGGGAAGAGTTCTATCTCTTTTCCAGCTCATTTACAAGGAAACGTACCACGTCAGTCTCTTTGATGACTGGATATGTATGGCACACACGACAAGCAGTAAAGCGAAATCATGCACAGCGCAGTGTCCATCCTTCACACAACACAAGGAAGAATTTATGTAAAGTGAAAAACATTAAGCATGCATAGCAAATGATAACATCAGGCCTTTCATGACCCTCCCACAAGAGTCTGTCAAATGAATATATGTTGGGACCGATTCCGATTTGCTGTCTGTTGATATCTCGCTTTTCTAAGTTTAAGAATTTGTGAATAATTTCTACCAATTATGCATCTAGATTTTGTTGATATTTTATGCTTTATTTTTTTTTAACTTAATTACGAAAAAATAGCTAAAATATATTTGGAAATATAACTTCGAAATATGGCAAAGAAATATCTATATGTTAAAGAAAACGATAGATTGAAAATAAAAATAAGTCCTAGTGATTTTTTCAGGTTAAAGACATATAGAAGCCAAAATGCAGCATTTGAAAAAGAAATATGTTGTAATAATTTAAAGAAAGACAACTTAACGAGCCGAGACATTTTAAAAGGAGACTACAAATAGCTTAGAGTGAATTTCAAATTCATAACAGATGTTTAAGCTGGAAGCAATACGTTGAAAACATTAAAAATATAACTATGAACACTATTTATGCTCTTGCCCGTGCTCGTATTCTAGTTAGTTGAATCGGTAGAGTGTAAAGGGGTAATAACTTTAACTATATTGTAGAAAGCGTTTATTTTGAGATCATGAAGTTGACTAACACTAAAAGAAATAAACTAAAAATTGAAGGTCATTGTAGACATTTATGACGGCAAACGACTATATGATTTATCAATGTTTAGCAGAATAATACATATAAATTTCGAATAATTTTTCCCTGTATAAAAACGTGATTGAATAAACGAAGTTTTTTTGTATGAGAAAGATTGTGAAAAACGCTAGAAAATAAATGATCTATTATATAATGAATGGAAATTAATCGAAGATATTGTTTAACTCTGAAGAAACGGTATGCCAGTCACTCGTACAAAGGTTTTTGTAATAAATTAATTCTTTTGTTCTATATCAGAGAATTTAGATCTGAAACATATACGCCAGTTGTATATTGACAGTAATCTAACTGAAGCATTCCCGATGAACTGATGCATAATAATACTAATAATAATAATAATAATAATAATAATAATAATAATAATAATAATAATAATAATAATAATAATAATAATAATAATAATAATAAGAGAACTAGACGAAAGCCAACCATATAAGTATTTAGGAGTCAATGAACTAGATAGGATACAACATACACAAATGAAAGAAAAAATAAAGAAAGAGTACTATAGACGAGTTAGATCAATACT
>NC_068989.1:61636232-61649484 GCF_001194135.2 Octopus bimaculoides
TATATATATACATATATATATGCTCGTGGCGTACCTTTTGATATTGTTTCCGCAACCAGACACAAACAAACAGACATATATCCATTAATAGGTATGATGTATTTATCAAACTGCAACATTCTAATTGACAATGATATGTCATTATTCTTATAATATTAAGCAATAATTATTAATGCTAATTATTCGAGTTGATTATTAAACTAATTCTCATACAGTAGATACATTTATAGATGCATATAAGATATATCTAAAAGAATGGAAATCAGAACTAGAATGATTTGAACTCTAGGTCATCTCTGATTGTGTAGTAAGATAATAAAGTCATCTAGCCCCAAACCATTTCCTGTTGCCATCCAACAGTTCTGCATTCAGACTTACTGAATATGTAACGGACGTTTTATGTTCTGTAGGTGCTTCTTGAGAGATTTCGTTCATATTTCTATAGTACTCGAACATTTAGACGACCACATGGTGGCTTTCGCGTTAACACAATTTCTCTAATTGAACAATGATGAATCTGTGCGGCGCAACTCTTTTGTATTAATATTTAACAAATGCTGAGATAAATCGGTTCATTGCTACAATAAAGTGTAATATTGTGATTATGCTTCATTTATTGCGTATGTTCCACTTTTCTGAGTTATATCTATCAGCCCTGATGTAAAATGTACTGGACACGTAGACACTTATGGTCTAATTTCTTCTCTCTTTCACATCCGAGCAGGCTACCTTAATTTTAAAACACAATCAACTCAATAAATTTTACTTTATAAACTTCCATACTATAACAACTCTACGATTTACTGCATTACTTGCTTGATATTATTTTGAATATTTTCCCTGCGAGAGTCAATAACTCACCGCTACAGACACGCTGACGTTTAATATTATTCGCTGAGGTCTCTTTACAAATAAATAGAATTATTTTTACTCTTTCATTTTTAATTGAAAAATTAATTATCTCTGAAAGGAAGGATCAGTTCTAAAATGTAATATTTTCTCTTCATGATTTTATTCAAAGCCGTGTAATTTTGGCTGAGTCAGATCACCATCAGTTTTCCTATTAAGCTTAAAATATTGTTGCTGTTATATCATAAGGCAATAATTTAACTAACGTCATATTTTGGAAACATTTTAAGTATAGTTTTAGATATTTTTGAGAATAGATGCCCTTCTGTATCACGAATTACTCAATGAAGTAGTGAGAAACATGACCAACAGAGTTATTCGTGAATTGTTTATATACCTTTGTAGTGTAACCTTTGATGAACAGGTTACTATTCATTATTTGCTTCATCGAATGAATATATTTGCTAACATCAAATAAATATTTGCTTATGTCGAATGAATATGTCTACGCTGAGTTTATATATTTGGTATATCTGCTTCACTTCATCTACTAAATAATAATTATATGCTTATATCGACTGAATATATGTCTATACATAATGAATATATTGAGGTATATCTGCTTCATTTCACCTGCTATATAATGAATATGGTAGCCAGACATTTTATATAAATAATAGTGATGAACTGTAACTGTGATACATTTCTCAACACTGGGTGTTTTCTCTTCCTGAGGTTTATGTAATACCAACTTACCATGTAATATTATTTTTTTCTAAAACCATCTTACCAAATACATCTTACTTGATATATTGCGATATTTCTAACAAATATCAATAAGTTAAACAAATATTTATTGTAGATACAACGTGTTGACGGTTTTTAATAAACTTTGTTATAACAGTTTATGAAATCAATACACAACTATTAACATAACTTCATGAGAAATATAACATCATGCATGTAACTAAACTTATTACTTATTTGGAAATCAGCGTAACAGAGTTTAAACTTAACAAAACACTGCTAATATTTAATATAAGGAATCGTTAAAAATGCGTATGGTATTGTTTTATGATCGAAATAAAATCTTCATCAACTCGTATGCTGACATTGGCATTCCATGTGGCAATATAATATTCTTAAACTAATTTAAACACTTGTTCACCTTTGTATCGTACAGCAACATATACAACAGCTATGCAAAATCACAGATTAAAATAGGGAATTATATCTTATAGCAACTGAATATTAGCGTACCAGCTGCTATTATTGTATAGAATTGATTTACCTGTTGTCCGTTGGCGTTAGTATAGTTCAACGAGGCTACTTTTTAAAAGCTGAATAAACAAGTATGCAGAAATTCCACAGCCTATAAGGTGTTGGATGGCTGAATGTTTAATAAGTTCACTATCTTCTCTTGCACTAAATATCATCTTGGGTAAATGCGATTTCTTGTGGCCTCGACTCGACTATTAAGCTGCGTTATGCCGAGTCTGTCTGGGAATTCTATTAACGGCACAAGTGTTTGTGGAATGCTCATCAATTTACACATGGATTCAGGAACTGAAAGTTTGAATGATGTACGTGCAACACCATCACCATGTGGTTCAGTGTATTGCATTTTCTATATATAACGTGTATGTGTAGAGAAGCAAGAGAAGACAATATATGAAGGAGCAAATATAAAATAAATATCAGATCTACGAAAACATTCGCTATAGCTTAGACGAAATCTGAAAACATCACCGGAATTAAAAACAAAAATGAGTTGTAAATTTTACAGCCTTTCTGCGCATCCAGCTGTAAGGTTTATCTATATCAATTTATTATATGTGTACCCTTTACAATTCTATTTTCATGCAGCAGAAGTCTCCCTAGACATACACTTAAATAATTATGCTGTTTTCTAACTTTATGTAAGTGAGAATAGTTTCTATCAATGATATGTCTATTTTACAGTCCCAAGTTACTAATTCTTAGCTATATTTGTTTTCATTTACTAATTTATTCTTTGCAGGTCCTTGTAAGACCAATTTGCAACGACTCGACTGATGAGGTATGTTTAACCAAAAAGAAAATACAAAGCTGTCATCAACTGTCAAATGTCATATTCAATACACACTGTAGTTTAATTTTCCTCTAATTTTCGTAAATCTAATTTCTACAGCCTCTCCACAACCCGCCACACTTATCTTGTTTTACCAGACTTAGTCAATACGATACATCTTTTTGTCACTGCGGTTGTAACTTTAATTAAATGAAATATTTTGAGATGCTATATTGCGTTTGCCTTTGCTTCTACTATTTAAAAAAATGTGCACCACATTAGTCAGTGTTCATTGACTAAACTCGCATAAATTCTCTGATCAGTCTAAAGTCAGGCAGTAACTGTCAGGCTATGATTACATGAAGCGGTCGATTAAGATCAAAACATGCCTGAGTTGTCAGAATACCAGAGTGTCTACTGGTAGAAATAGGCAAAATATCATTTTTCAAATCGGTAAATATTTAAACTCTCTAAACACAAGAATAAATATGCAGTTCATCAAAAAAATATATGAATAAATAAATAAAACAAAAACAAACCTTATGCTTACTTCGAAATTCAGTATTTTTTATGAGTGTTCAAATTTAATTCAAAGTGGTAAAATTTCATTTGAAGATGATGAGTTAAAGACTTATTGAAAATTCAGGTAAAACTTATTTAGTTGCCATTCTTAATGACAATTTTCTTTAAATGTCCATAACTATTAATAATTTCATATTTTAAGCCTACAACAGATCAATTTTTTTTTTGCTTAGTTTATAGTACATCTTTAGAGGATTAATGCGGCAAATCAAATGAGGACATTAGATTATGCATTATCAGGAATTATATTCAGACGCAAACGTAAACAACAACTTCAAAATCGGGAGATTTCCAATACTAAACCAGATACTATTCTTTAATTTGACGGTGGAAGTTTTTAGAAAACATAGATTTTAATATTGTGACCCTTGTGTAAAGTGGACGTAATGCTAATTCATGTTCAGCTCTGAAGATATCTATTTATTACGTGTGGAAATGAATCGATATGATGCAAATAGATGATTACAGAATATTTGCTATCGTTCAGAATTTGCTCTTCGAAGAAATGACACGTAAATTAATTGAATGATACTGCATATACTTCTTCGAAAAGATGGCTTTCCAAGACCCATTTTCAGTATAGCTTATTAAATTTTGGCGGTTCTGGTGAATAATTTTTTAACAATGGTTTCTTCTGTTATACTTCATACTTCTCCCGTGCTGTGATGTTGGCCCCACTTTACCTGCAAAGTTTCAAAATTACATTTCTGAAGTTTTTGTATCTCTGTTTTCATAAATGTGAGAATTCGACTTCATTTTCCTTTTTAGAGATAAATGTTTTAAGTGCTGTAACCTTTTCACCACTGAGCAACTTTTCCCATCCTATTATAGCACCGTCATTTTTACATGATAACGAGAGACCTAAATCTTAGATCCATCATTTTTTTCATTCCACCTGTTTTGCATTATGCACAGTTTTTTTGTGCGTCTCATTTGTAATTTCCTTCCCAATTAAGCGAGTGATTTTCCTGAATTAGTCTCTGTCGGTTTTTCTTCGGCTAGAGATCTCCTAAGGCATTTCAAGCACATACTTACAATTATTCGTTATTTTTTGTTGTTGTTATTGCCATTCACGATAATACTCATAATACAGTTTTGTTTTCAGTTGTAAATCAACTGCCTTTGATATAAATTTGATATAAATAAGGAAGCACCTGGGAAATGGAATCGCAAATATATATTAAAAAAAAACATGCTGTCTCCTCAATGTGTTGAATGTACGTCTGATCGACTACGGCAGATCACGGGGCTGAAGAAACGTACAAACATAAGCATACGCATATCACTCCACCCCCATAAACTCGTGCACACACACATACATACATACATACATGTATGTATATATATATATATATATATATATGATATATATATGTAAGGTTTTTACTAATTACTTCCTAATATCCTGTTAATATTTACCTTGTGTGCACAAGGTGATAGTTAAAGAAATTCCTTAATACAGTTACAGTATATTCAATGGAAGGCACTTTAAGCAATGTGAACTAGACCCATGAATATCGTTCTATTGCGCAAATTAAATACCGCATAAAAAAAATATTTTCCAACAACCTGGTTTATTCATTTAGACAACCTGAAAATATCAGCGTCTTTTCTGAACCACAGTTGATTTGAATAAACACCAAGGCAAACATCTAATAATCGAAAGAAAACGTATCACTTATGTGTATAAAAGAGAATTTAATGAAAGTCTAATCCATTTCGTTTAACTGTCGTAATGGCCACACTGAACTAATCAAGCAAGTGAGATCTGTACGTGATAATAGCGAGATAAAATATACTTGACAACACATTTACTTCTAAATTGTATCCGTGATAATCTACTTTATTCTTGCCAATTTGTACGGATTTATCGATAAGCAGAATTTCGACCGAGCTATGTCTGAATCTTATTGTAACAGAATGTACATACGAAATTCAATAAAGCAAACATCGTTCGTTTCTATTGATACAGCTAGGAACTTACTCCTTCCTTTACCTAAATACGTGCAGAAAGAGCAATCCACTTTAAACTTACGGCGTCAGGTTTAAAAGCCGCCGCAGAAGTATATATCTCGCTGTCCCACTCACACATATATACATACTGCGAACACAACACTTGATAATGCTTTGTATTGAGTAATCTTTATTAAACATTAATGGAACCACTAATATAAATACTGTTATATTTTTTAAATAGAACTACCTACATCATGTATGAATCATATTTTCAAAACAAAGATCTCATATAAGAGATGTGAATTGGGCCTAACGATACGCTGTGTTTCATAGCTTTAACATAATGTTAATGACTCATATATTATCTAACATATTTAAATCGCTAGAAAACGAGACTTATTAATCAGCCTTTAACATCAAACAGTAAAATTCCTATATCAGTAGTTTATCAATAATTGATTAACTAATATATCAATGTATTCAATAAATCCAAAATTCGATATAATAATCATTAATTAGATAACGATGAGGCGTACTATATCTTGGAAGATATATTACACACCGTAGCAGTAAGGATAGAATGTTAACTAGATTAAATACAATACTGGATTTACTTGAACCTTACTACGTTTTAGTATTCTTTTTCGAGTTCAAAGAAATAAGTAGACCGTACTACTGGAATAAGTTTACTTCGGATCTATTTAATATCCTTTCTTATGAGCATCATCTTAATCCGGCATGATAGCTAAGTATACATGTTGCATTGGAAGATATTACATAAATTTTTACCCGTTGTCCTAATGTGTTGGCTTTCTAAAAAAGGTATGCACTTGAAGTGAGATAATTATTTAAAATATTATATATATATTAGAAATATGTAATATTTTTCTGTTAAGCGCTAAATAAATTGTGTAAATTTTCATGATAATAACATTATGAAATCATTCATGGTTTGGTGAGTTACCATGAGGTATATATTGAAAAAGTAAGACAATTTAATTGAAACTGATTAGGAACGGAAGCAAAACAAATAGAGAGGTTTAGAAAACGAAGAAAAATCACAAATTACAACAAGGTACACAAATTACAACAAAAGTTGTAAGGCAACATAATTTGTGGTCTCTTAAAGGATAGTTAGAAACCATGTGAGATATCATCAAACTTTCAATGAATAGAGTTACACCTACTCGTTGTGTATTTAACATTCAAGGGCTTCACACTTTTTGGAGATAAAAATCATAACTAAATCATAGAGAATCATGAGTTTAAGAATTTTGGCATGCTATAGAAACAACGTTTGAAGAGAAGAAATTTTTAATTAAACTATAATAACTAGACATAAAACAACACGGTGTTCGTTGGAGTCGCAAATTATTTATGTTGTATTTTTCCTTCGCAAACAATAATGAAATAGAGAATGTAAAGATGCCGCTGGTATACATTTAAACGTTTTAAGTATTCTGCATTCTATCTCTAAAATTATATCCAGATACTCGCAAAGAATAATAAAGCGGGAAGATATGATCGGATTTATATAAAATGATGTGACAATGCGCCTATAAACCTGCCAGTAAAACCTGCTTGAAAGAATAAAAAAGGACAGAACTGAGAAGAAATACAATACCTGCTGCTAAGCTAGTTATTCAATTCATTTTACTTATTCACATATTTCGCTAAACGGAAAGGGAACATACTTTCTAAGTGTCCAAGGCGCAATTAAATGTCGATATTTCTTTAAAACATGGCATATATATAGTCACACGTTTCAGCCATGGGGAAATTAAACGATACTGAATTGCATTGATATTCTTTAAACGTGAGGTTGATTGACTGGGAAAAGTTTATTAAAGATATAATTTCAGGTAGAAGTGAATAATTTTGTTGAAATATTTCAAGTTGTATACTTTAAAAATCACACACACACACATACACGCAGTTATATATACATATACACATATATACATATATACTTATATGTACATATATCAATACATACATAGTTATATATACACAGATACGTATATATATATATATATATATATATATATATATATATATATATATATATATATATATATACTTATATGTACATATATCTATTCATACACACATATATATATTTGAATATATCGATAGATAAATGAATAGACTGATGGATAGATAAATAGATAGACAGAGAGATATATAAATAGATAGATGAATATATAGATATATATACAACTCATAAATACACACGTAGGAACACGTGCTCATAAATTACCATCATTTAATCCCGATAGAATGACAACGGGAAATATTTATTTGAACAACTCGTGCGCATAAATGTCAAGTCAAAAGTAGTAATACGTTTCTTAGGTTTACTCAATAAGCGTTTTTCGGTTCCAGGAAATTATTTAATAGAAATAATTTGAAATTTATCTATACTTGTACTTCAAAGCAGGGTAAACCTTTCTTGCAGAAATAAAGCTTCATACTCTTTCAGAATTGCAACATCGTATCTATTATTTACGAAGGCGGGAAAATCTAAAAGAAACAAAAAGAGATACTGAAATTAAACGATATTTTATAACTGTAGAGATTTAAACTAGAAATATACTGAAAAATAATATTACCAAGCTACCTAACTATATTTCAATTTGAGACAAAAACTGGAAGTGAATTTGATTTGTTTCAATAAATTCTTGAATGATGCAATTCGTACATAAGATAATAACAGAATAACATGGTAAAAAAATTCAGAAACGGCGTTCATATGAGAGTTCGTGAAAAGAAACATAACAGAAAAAAGAAGACAAGAATTATATAAACTTAAGATCGAATATTTTCTATGACGGTAGACATTTCAGGAAATTCCCCGTAACATACCATACAATGAAATAAATAAGATAATATAGAGTAGCAGCGACGTGACATATTATGAAAAGACTGGAGTGTTAACCATCATATGACGGGGAGTTTTGGAAGTAGATGTAGGTAGTGTCAGTAAATAGGACAAATATTAAGTATAACTTAACTTCAATGATATCTATTTGCGCTTATACAAAATGCTGAAATGTATTTGAATTTTGAAAAGAAATATACTTATTACCTTGAAATAAATAAAATAAAACGAATTTCTCATTTATAAAATTTATATCATTACTACTTGAATTAAAGTCAATGAACTGGCAGAATCGTTAGCACTGCAGGCAAAATGCTTAGCAGCATTTCGTCTGTCTTTACGTTCTGAGTTGACATTCCACCGAGGTTGACTTTGCCTTTCATCCTCATGGGATCGATGAAATAAATATCATTTACGAATTGGGGTCGATGAAATAAGTACCATTTACGAATTTGGGTCCATGTAATCCAATTTTTTCACTTTACCGATTTGAACTAGATGAGTCAATATTGTTTGCTTGCTAACATTAAACAACAACGGTAATTCACGGGCACTTTGAGATTGATCTGACTCGACCATGGCTTTCGGTTCGTCATCATCCACCTTTGTTTCTGGTCGACCGCCTTGCTTATTTGCAAGTTACCAGAACGAAATTTCGCAAATCAATTTGATACTGTCTGCTGTGTAATAACAATAGAATGAAATACTCCATTAATATTCCGAGCTATCTGTGATGCTGTATTTCCCCGAAATTTGAACTCAGAAAGAACTCATATTTCAAAACTGTACACATTTCCATCTTATCCATCTCTAAACAAAAAATAGTATAAAACGATATATAAATACTTTATAAAGCGCAACATGAGTTAGAATAAAGAAATAGATGTGTCAGCCTTCTAACAAAAATAAAGGTTTTCAAAATATAATAATTGCGCAAAATGAGCAGCTGTCAAATTTACCATATACCTTCATACTTGACGACCTAATACAGTTCTATACTTAAGAGATGAGGAATTATGTACGTTATTTACATTATTTAGAATTGATGGAATGAGAGTCCAGGTTCGAAATTTCCTCAAGACACCTGATGAAGGCTGGGTATATCAGCCGAAACGTTATGTTAACAACAATCAAGATGAGGACAAATATCCGTCAATTGTAAATAATGTAAATAATTGACGACCTAATATATACACACAAGAATTACGGAATGGAGTAGATAAGATCCTGGCTACATACGTTTCATAGAGAGCGGAAGCTCGGAAGTGGTAAATATCCAAGCGTGGTGTATACTGCAGGCTACTCTTCAGATCAAGGATGTCTTGATTATATTAAATATTACATTATCGCAATGCAGTACATGTTAACGCATGGAAGATTCAATATATATATATATATATCGTTATACAAAGAATATTGATTTCACATTTAGCACAAGGCCAGCAATTTCGGGTTTGGTGTAAGTGGAGTAAATCAACGCCAGTGCTCAACTGATTCTTATTTTATCGACTTGAAAGGTGAAGTCGATCTCGACAGAATTTGAACTCAGAGCAGAATGACGATGAGATACTACTAAGCATATTCCCAACGCGCTAACGATTCTGCCAGCTCCCCGCCTTAGTTATACTGTGAATATTGTCTCTTAACAAAAGGAATTATATTTCTGAAAATAAATACTTCATAGATTAACCAAAATAGAGAAAATGATGATTTGGTTTTACTTTTAACTTCAACAGATTATTCCTAAAGAAAAAAATGATTGTTAGAATACAGTAGGCGTGTGTTAAAACTGAACAGGCTCATCAAATTATTGAAAAACTTTATCACAAGTACCTTATCAGACTTTAGCTTTTTTTAGGCAATTTTTCTCTTCTTTGTATTCAAAACTAAAACTTTTGTGAAAACTACACAACGTCCCCGAGAGGGCTTTAGCAATGTCTTTGTATTCCATTCTAATTTCAGTTTAATTTAGTCAAAATGTCATTCTGAACATTAATAATAGTATGCACGAAATCTCATGTAAAAATATCAAATGTACCTTTCGAGAGTAAACAGCGAAATAATACAGATCTTAAAAGAAAAATAAATTATCAAACGAAATGAGTTTTTTTTTTCTACACATCCTAGTCACTGTCATAGATTATTTCGTTTTTATTCTGTGGCTCTTTGTTTCTACAAATACAAGTTTGATGCTAGAATTCGCATTGAAGTGATTGAATGGCTTTAACTCGAACTGCTCTGTATTTTCAAAATTTGGGGCAAAACTCGACATGAAAACTGAATGACGGGAAAGATGAGTAGAGTAAATTGTATTCCATTCCGAATATGATTCCACGCAAAACACACTGCTCCATTTGATCCATTTTAATATCCTCCATTTCTGTTAGTTTCATTAATACCATAAAAAATATTGTGTGATTTTTATATGCTTCACTTCCTATATGAAATGATTATTTTATTAAATTCTACGAGTTCATATTTCTTCGATGAAAAACCTCGCAAACATTAAGTACAAAACAATTAATTTCGTACTGTGGGAAATTCAAAGAAAAAAATATTGAATGATTTCGGTTATGACCGTCAAGAAATAAGACCTATAGCTGCACAATATTTCTCAGTAGAACTGATATAATACCCACACACATATGTAAAAATACAAATGTTGTATATCTTTTTGAGATGTCTGTATATTGGATATATGTAGTCTGACACACACACACACACACACACACACACACACACACACACACACACACACACACACACACACACACAATATATCTGTATTAATTTATTTACACACTTATTTACAGTTAATCTATAATCATTAATCCAACAAAATATATTCTGTTTCGCTTGTCACACATATATGATGTGATAATGTACGATATCAATTCTGTTAGCTATTCACGTGATAAATTTTGTTTGCAAAATGCTGCACACTACACAATGCCATCTACTTAACACCAACATCCTGTGTGTTCCACTAGTTGACCTGCCAATACTATAATGGATATAACAAAAACCAAGCCAATGCAAGCTTACGTTCTTTCAAGTAGAAGCAATTTAAAATCACCTTTCAATTCTCCCCACTCTTCTATGAATATTAGATTATAGAGACGTGTCCGATGTCCTCAAATCTTTCAGTAATGTGGAGTCAAACTAATTTTAAATATGCATGCATACACACGAGCACGCACACACATGCGTGTGTACATACATACACACATACATACATACATGCTTACATACATATATGCACAGGAATATTATTTGTGATATGGTAGTAATATTTTATAGAAATCTTCAATTAGAAATTTATTCAAAGGGTTTATCAGATACTCCTTTCAATTCAGAGTACCGAAGTTCACTATATGTTCCGGATAGGCTGGTATCTCTTATGTTTCTATAATATCTATTAGACATTAGATTAAATATTGAGATTTGCGTGGATTTAAATATAATAATCAAAATAAATAGAAGATACATACATACATACATACATAGATTCACACACACACACACACACACACACACACACACACACACACACACACACACACATATCAGGTACGATCGAAGTAATTATGTATTCTATAGTAGACCCAGTAAATGACCCCAGCCTCAATTTGCAAAGACATTCCTCTAGCCAGTTTTAATAATACCAAACTTTTCCCCCTACTCGTCCCGCTCTCCTTTCATATTCTCCTTTTGTTTTTCATATTCTTATTCATTTCCTTAACAAGTTTAGACATTTACCCTCTCCCATATATTATTTCTTCACAAATATGCTTTCGCTTTTATTCTATAACTCTGTACTTTTCGTGCATTTTCGATCGGATCTCCTACAAATTAACATGGAATCCCTTGACGACAATGTAAACTTCATTTAATTAAAGTATTCTTGGCCCGACGAATAGCTAGCAGATTACCTCTCGTTTGAGCAATTACTACTTCCGTGGTCCTGCTAGCTATAAAGCATATTTAACCTGGATATTGTCTAATCCATTCCCTAAATTTAGATGTGTGTGTATGATGTGTTCGCGCGTATGTATTCGTATTTGCTTTTGTAAACCTGACTTGCGTCGGGGGAAGTAAATTGGTCCAATATTTGCAGGATTAAATAGTCTGAAAGTGAATCACAAGTAACAAGTGATGAAATGTACTGTTTTTGACCGAGTGATTCAGAAGTAAAATTATAGACTCGGTTTCGATATTTCCTGTGCAGCGTATTGGGTTAATACGCCTATCATAACATCGAGTTGTTTGTTGGTTGAACGAGAGATCTACCTGCAACTGAAATATCAGGCCTTTTGTGGCATGTGCCACGCTGGTTTTAATTGAGAATTGCATTAAAGATACACGTGCCTGTGGAATACTCAACTATTTAGCATAATAATTCGACGGATAAATTGTCTAGTTGATTACACAACACATACATCGAAATCAATATCAGAGAATCCATCATGAAATGTGTGAGTCGATTATTTCCAATATTTCCGGTATTGGATATCAGAAAACTGAAATACAATGGTAAACAAATTAATTTAGAGTATCGCTGACACTATTATTTTACGAGCATGTAATGTTTGCATTGTTATTTTAGACCCAGGCCGTATAACTATCACCAATGTGTTCTAGACTTATATTAAATAAGTTAATATATAAGAACCTTAAATTTATATAGATAAAATGAGGCATGTCCCAACTAGACTGAAACAGCTGTAAGTCATGATCCTATTTTCTGGCACTATATGTCATTATTTCAGTACTGATAGGACATATGTCGCATGTGTTTGTATATTGTTATTATTGTCCTTTTAGTAAACAAATAAACAACTAAATTGACACAGTACAATGTCTGCAAGTTGATGAATACCACCTATTCCCCTCCATTTTCTCATTGCTATATATATATATATATATATATATAT
>NC_068989.1:61649875-61654143 GCF_001194135.2 Octopus bimaculoides
ATATATATATATATATATATATATATATATATATATATATATAGAGAGAGAGAGAGAGAGAGAGAGAGAGAGAGAGGGGGGAGATGACACATAAATACTGCTGAATATATCTCTCTAATTGAAATGTAAATTCGTGCAGCCTTAGGCAATGAATAATTGTGAAAAATTTTGCAGGAGTTGCTGTATGAAAATAAATAGTTCAATTAAAATTTAGAGGCGTTATATTTTTAGGCTCATGATTAGTTTAGTGAAGAGAACAGAGAACTATAAATAATTCCCGGAGACACGAAATGCGCTATTATAATTTCGATATAGAAGAACAAAAACATAAAAATGTAGCAATAAAACGGAGATCCAAAATCTTAGTTTGGAGTATTTCAGAAGTATTTATTTTCTCCTCTTGATCAATCACACACATTTACAGAAACACTTATACATACATATACATACAAACACACGTACATACTAGTCGGTTGTTTATGAGGAAAATATTTGTGGAAAAAGAAGAAAGCAAGCAATGGCGATAAAATGGATAAATAGAAAAACGTAAAAATCAAATATATTGACGTATGTAAAAAGTGTATGTAATTTCATTGGTAACCATATTTAACAACATGAAATATGTTATATAAAAATATATGATCAAGAGAAGGGAGCAATACAAAAATAATCAAGAAACCCTTAAGAATCCCTTAAATATCTTGAATATATTTTGAGCAGCGTAAATTAAAAAGTAAGTGAATTATTTAAATGTGGTATCTTACAGAAATGCAGATATCCTACAATGCAGGTAACTTAAAATAGACATATTCGAACCATATACACACAAAAAAAAAGACACACGCACGCATAAACACATTTAAATGTATGTGGGCGGGATAGAAAGTGAGAGTGAGAGAGTAAGAGAGTAAGAGAGAGCATGGAATATATTCCTACTTATGTATCTATTCATATATTCTTTTACACACCAACATCGGTTCTCAAACGATGGTGGGGGGACAACACACACACGCGCGCGCGCACGCACATACACACGCGCGCGCGCACGCCCACACACACACACACACACACACACACACACACACACACACACACACACACACACACACACATATATATCGATGGCCTTCTTTCAGTTTCCGTCTACCAAATTCACTCAGAAGGCCTTAGTCGGCCGGAGGCTATAGTAGAAGAAACTTGCCCAAGGCGCCACTTCTTACCACACAGCCACTCTTGCGCCTATGTATATATATACACACACACACACACAGAGGGAGAGAGAGAAAGAGAGAGAGATAGAGAGAGAGAGATAGAAATAGATACACATAGATATACATGTATATTTATATATTTATATTTCGTTTTTTTTATTTGGCTTGCAAGATTCTTTATGCGAGTTCGTGTGCTGACGCATATTCTGTTGTGCCTGGGGAGAGTACGTCTTCATAAATGAAACTTCCCCAATACTAAATAGGAAATATATATAGTAGACTAGCAATATAGCCCTGCTTTGCCCGGGATTAAGTTAGGATTATATAGCTAATCAAAGTCTTTATTTCAAACCAAACTAAATAACATCGACGTCAAATTTAAACTAAATCTGTTGAAATTGGTAACTTTCGGTTGAAAATGATTTGCAGACAATTTGATTGGGAAATTCTATAAGGAATCGGTTTATCGATTTTTTCCATTCATCAATGTTTTTTTTTTTTCCGTTTTTGGAGAACTTAAAGCATTCAAAGAGCTCATGAGTCCTAGGTAATGCTGGTCTCAAGTTTGAGCAAAATACATTAAAATTGGTAAAAGTTATGGCTGAAAATGGGGTGTAGCCAATTTTAGTCGGACATCCTATAAGGATTTCGTTTATCGATTTATTAAATCCTGAATAAATGGAAAACCCCATAAGGAATCAGTTTATTGATTTTTCACCCCAAATATGACTTAACCGAACACAATATTACTGATTCAAAAACAGGTCAATGATGGGTCAATACCCAGAAACTCGTGTCCGTGTGTATCACGTCAGGTTGGAGTTGGGAAGAATGGCTTCCCTTTGCAAATACTGATAGGGCACAAAAAGTGTGTCAATAGCCAGCTGGAGGAGGTGTCTTCCTGCGGCTACAAGCTACAGTAGCATCCACCCTTAAGGGTTAGTCAAGTTTAAGTTGTGCAGCTACTGTTTATACCGCGTTCAGAGATTTATATATACATATGCTTTTTAGTTCTAGATTGTGAGCAAATAATCTACTCGCTCCAGTAGAATCAATAATACATACGATATGAAGGTAATTGAGAACCTCTATTTAGTACTTTCTTGCACTTCTAACGTCACAGTATAACATGATTCGTACCAACTGAATTTTCCATGTATTTATTGCATCTTTGTGACATTGTTAAGCTAGACAATACCATTATTGAAAGTCAAGATGGCCACTGTGTCGTAAGGCAACTGTATCCCTAAAACCCTAATTGGATTAGAGTAATTATTGGTATACTATGTTATATCAAGATGAGTTTAGGGAAGAGATATTAGGTTCAATGTAGTTGTAATATTTAGCAAGCTTGTTTGCGAAGGATTGGTTCTTTTTAGAATCTTTTGTTTTAGCATGTAATTGAGGAAAAGTAAGCAAATTGCATGCGATACATATGTGTGTGCATGTCTGTGTATATGTGTGTCTATCTCTAATAATATGTGTGCGTGAAAACAATGAAAGAGATAGTAACAGAGAACAAGCAGAGAGAGAAGAGACAGAGAGGAAGAGATAGAAAGAGAACAAGGATAGAGAGAGAGGAAGGGAGAGAGGGAGTAGCAGAGAGCCAACAGGCAGATAGTTAGATATATACATTGACTGCGTGATAGAGAGCTAGATAGATTAGATAGATAGATAAATAGATAGATAGATAGATAGATAGATAGATACAAAGAACCAGAAGAGAAAGAGGGAGAGAGGGAGTGAGAGATGAAAGTGAGAGAGAGAGAGAGAGAGAGACAGACAGACAGACAGACAGACAGAAGAGGCAGCGAATTGGCAGAGTTTTTATAGCGTGCTATGTATTGTCTGTAAGTAAGTGTTCCCACTCCCTATGCTTTGAGTTCATCAATAAACTACATTTTATGGTGGTGCATATCGCGGAATGGTCAGAATATCCGATAAGATACAATGCAGTAACTGTTCAGGATTTTATGTCTTGAGTTCAAATTAAAGCTACAGTAGTAAAAAAAGGAAGCGAAACCCTTCTGTCAGTATTTAGCACCAAGAAGAAAAGAGCAATATATGTATGTATGTATATATCAATCTATCTATCACACACACACCCCCCCACACACACACAAGGATGTATGTGTATATATAATCAACGGGCAACGATTCAATAAGAGCAATGCTTAATTCACGTATCTGTGATGGACTGCATGCACATGCGCATGCCATTTCCTTCACATCGAAGTAATTAAAAAATGCCATCGTCCTGATGAAATATATAAGTATACATTTGAAAGAAAGTCTTCAAGCAGAAGTGAGATAGTAAATGTGATTTGATGGCAGAAATATATTCTATTCACAACGGGTTTTCTATCGGAACGTAAGAGGAATAGAATATGTACGCTAATGAGAATTTACATATTTTCTCTTCATATCTAAAAGTAGAGGCCATGATCACTACATCACACAAAATCGTGATTTTCTGTCGTTTCTCTTGTTTATTCAACAGACAATTCGCAAGCATTTTACTGATTATTTAGGAACAAGATTTAACGGAAATGATGTGTTGGTAATAGTGAATTTAAATAGGTTTCTCTGTTTAACTGTGCATGAGTATGCCCTTTAATAACACTGATTCTGATATTTCAGTTTATTGTTTCCAATATTCTGGTGTTATATAATCGAATAAGTTGGCGTCGAAATATAGCAAAATCCATACTATGTTACAAAAATTGCGCTCCGAAATTCCGAATTAACACATTTGACTGGTCTCATAGAGACCCTGCCAGATAATTAATGACGATCGGTAGTTTGTATATAAAAGGAATAACATAGCATCCACATCATATCTGTACACCCGCCCTCCAAAACTACATATTCATACAGTATACATGCACTCATACACGTATATACGAATGCATGTGTTAATATACATAAGTACATACATACATACATACATACATACATACACACACACACACACACACAGACACACACACACACACACACACACACACACACATATATATATATATATATATATATATATATATATATATATATATA
>NC_068989.1:61654321-61655341 GCF_001194135.2 Octopus bimaculoides
TGTGTGTGTGTGTGTGTGTGTGTGTGTGTGTGTGTGTGTGTGTGTGTGTGTATGTATATATATATATGAGTATATATATATTTAAATCTCTGAACGAGAAAAATACAGTAACAGTGCCGGATAGTAATGCTTATATGCCAACATAACGTGGCAGTCCTGTAAAGGACGATGTTACTGTTGCTTTAGCCCCAAAGAAACATCTCTTCCAGCTGGCTAACAACACGCAATCTGTTTCTGATATAATATTTTCCATATCTAACCTTGCGTGATACTCACAGACCTAGGTTTCTGGATGTTATCCTTCCTCAGTGCGAGATTTTCACAAGCTAGTGACGAAATAATGTGCGAGATATAATAATGTGTGAGATAATGAGCTAGTGACGAAAGCTATCTTCACCGTAAAGCCGCAAGGTTAGATGGTGTGTGATCAATAGAAAGGGTCTTCAATCTGCGATAAACCTGCTCAATACAGAGAGTGTCGTGTTCTCCAATTCACCAATGGAAAATTGCTCGTGTCTTCACATTTACTGTAAGTTTCTGATCTGGAATAAAACAGTTTGATTGATATACGATCTCTTAGCTACGCATAACTGGCATTTTTTGTTGTTACTCCATTACTATACAGAAAAGATCCTTCAACAATTTTCCACTGGATAGTATGTGGCGTGGAATTGGTCTTCAAACTTCAAGCAGCTAGCCTACTTCGTGACTTTACTTCTATCCATGTGCCAGAAAGAAATCAGTTGGCTAGCATAGCAATTTTGAAGTCACCGTCGCATAATCCGATGTAATTCTTTTTGGTTTGGTTATCATGTAGCGTTAACGAATATTCTGCTTCACATATGACAGAGTTAACCATGCATCCCTGAACGGGGAGACAAACTCCGGGGTCTTGACAGTTACAACTAGGAGTGTGTCTTGGTGGTGTTTGTGGGTAATGAGACTGTTTATATTGGTGCAGCAGCTATACAATAAGTTAATTGAAACTATTATATACATATATATATATATATATATATA
>NC_068989.1:61656000-61661898 GCF_001194135.2 Octopus bimaculoides
TATATATATATATATGCCAATACTTTAGTCAAAATGTATCTTTAGTGTTTCCAGTCTTTCAGCAAACCAATTTTTAGAAACGCTTATAATATAATGGGACTCTGGGACTTCAATATCTATACATACAATAATGCAAATATGCATCAATTGCTAAAAATGAAAAAAAATAAACTAAATTTGAAAGGCTGATATTTTCCAATTTGCTTGAAATACTGATCTTTCTCCATTCCTATGCAATTAAGAAGCAATATATTGTCTGTTATGTTCGAAACATATGAAATAAAATTCCCTATATGTAAACGTTGAGTCGTTTCAATGATATTGTTTCATTATAGGGACATGTGCAACTTTTACACACACACAAACACACACACACACGCACGCACGCACACACACACACACACACACATTTGTACATACGTACTTACATGCAAACATACCTTCATACACGCATACTTACGTACATATATGCATACTCAATATTAATGTATGGCCTCTTTCGTCAAATGCATAGATAATATACAAAGAAAGAATGCTAATTCCCATTTCCTATTTTAACACCACATGTTGCTGGAAATATCTAGAATATACTTAACTGTTACGAGGTAATCTAGTAAAGTGCTTCAGACATCATAACACTGCTAAAATTCCCAATACACTGCTAAAATTCCTGCCTCTTGATTATTTAACCATATTGGTCTTATGAATCCAAAAATAACTAAACCATTAAAGATATCTCAATTAAATTAATTTCATCATTGAAGAAGCGGCATATACTTGGGAGGACAAACCACTGTATGGACCGATATACACTGAAAACCATACAAATAATTGTTCTATACTGAATTTCTTCTACTTCGTTGTTGCAATAAAAGAGGTAATATTGTGCAGCAATTGAATCCATACGCAATGTTAAGTATACTGAAACGAAATTATTATATCATTGTATTAGGGAAATCGTCATAAACTTTGGGGCAGCTTTGATTTTAAGGCAGAATGTCAGCGTATCCTTATTGTAACATTCTACAGTGTTGACCACTAATGTATGGTGAGGTATAAAGGATATTGTATAACATCTGCTTATCAAAAGTGAGTTTGGGTAAGGAAAAAAAAAGCAAAAGAAAACAAAACACTGCACAAGAAAAATTGTTGAATTTCTAACGTCTTGCATTATATTTACCAGTGACTACATTCGTTATTACACAAGGCATTAAGAAAACGTGTTGGCGGAATCGTCAGCACACTGGATAAAATGCGTAATGGCATTTCGTCCGCCTTTACGTTCTGAGTTCAAATTCCGCTGCAGTCGACTTTGACTTCCGTCATTTGACGGTTGATAAAATGACTTCCACTTAAGTACTCGTTTCGATGTAATCGATTAGCCTCCCCCACACATAATTTCATACTTTGTCCTTCTGGTAGAACTAGCGTAGTTAGAGAGGACGGCTGTAGATAATATCTATTTTTCGGGAATGGGGGCAAACTGAAAGATCGCTGTGTGTGGCAGACACACTAGCTACGCAAGTGTATAGTAGATTATTATAAAAGGTATAAGATACCCATAGTTTTAGAACTGAAATTTACCTCGCAAACTACAGAGATTTGGAAATGAAATTTTTACACATATACTTTATAATTATTCTACAGTTGATGATGAACACTCATTGCGATGCAGGCTTTTCCATATTGAATGTCCATCCTTTTTAATGGAGAACCATCCCAACAACATTTTATTTTAACAAACGGATCAGCTCCATTTTCAGCATATGAAAAATATAACATAAGCACTGTATGATATTAACTTTAAATGGAGGCACAATGTCATGGATTTTGGTGGGGATTGTATAACAGATTATCGCTGCCGTTGATTTTTACATATTTTATCAATCCTTTGAATAGTAAAGTTGAGCATAATTGACTTCCAAAAGTAGAACGCATAAGGATGTAATTAAATACTTCAAAAGTAATTCGTAGCTACTTCACAGATTTTGCAAGTTATTGCCAGCATTTTGCATATTAAGAATATTCTATTTTTTATACCTACAGATATTACGAAAATGTGGGCATATTGTCTTTCATCTAAACTTTCATCAGTATTTATAATATCATAATGCCGTCTATCTTATTTTTAAGCACTGGTTTCAAAGAATGTTTTCATTTTACAATATATTCAATGTCTTTCAAAGAAATACATTTGCGATCATTGAATATATTAGCGGTGTGAAGTAAAGTAAATATGGTCCTTTGTTTTTAAATTATCAAACATGTTATACTACTGTGCAAATGGCTGTAAACTGCTTTATCATGGTCTTTAAACTATATACAAAATTATGTAACGATACACCAGAGCTTCAACCCCACTCTTTTAAATTCAAATTCAATGTCGTATATCCGTTTTATCTGAAAGTAAGGCATTTAGTAATCGCTATATCTATTCCCAGAGCTTTTGGACATTAGCGTCAGATTTTCAAAGTGTTAAAATTTCATAGACGAACGACTATAAGATCAGTATTCAATATTTTTCATCTGCTTAAAGACAGGCTCACTTAGTAAGTCACATATTTATACTGAAATACAAGCTTAAATCAACAATAACTACGATACTTCTCTCAAAATTCACTCCTACGAACCACATTTCGGAATCTAATTATAAATATTTTGGCATAAAATCAAAAGTGTTTACCCCTCCAGTAACTTAGGATGTTAAATGTTATAGAATATTATAAATATACAGCGCATCTAGCTTAAGGATATTTTCAATAGACACAACTTCCGATCAATATGACAATAGAAAACCGAAAAAATGTCAATGTTTCATATGGTATCCGACAGCTGTGTAGTTGAGAGATTCGTTTGATACCCACGAAAAATCTGGAAGACTGAATCTATACAAACACATACATAATGTATATGCGTACTTATACATACATACACATACCTATATATGTATATATGGTGGTAGTAGATCTCCGTCGTTCGCCGACGATGATTCACACTCACACGCACACTCGCAATAACACACACAATGGCTACAATGAAAATCATTTATTGTAATTCGTTTATCGTCTGTCTAATTCGAGAAGATCTACTAAAAAATGTAGAAAACTTAATAGACAATATGCATTGTGTGCATTTTGTAAGTCAGTCTAAATCTGTTTTAACTATTCTTCCAATTTTATAGGAAATAGCGCAAAAAGTTTATCGATTTTTTCAAATACTTTTTCTTTGAACGAACAAATCTTTGAATATTTTCACATAATTTTATGTACTTGCCTGAATTTTTCCAAAATATTTTTATGTAATTTCATCTGTGTTTCTTTAATAATTTCATCTCAATGCAATGCTTTTTTTTTTTTTTTTGCTGTTTTCTTTTATTCGTTTATATTCCTGTTGAATAACTTATAATTAGTTAATTCACTGAAAACTTTGCACTAAAAACGACAAGAATTTTTGAAAGCGCTATCTTCATAAATGTAGCAATTTTCTGCTGGAGATGAAATTAAACAAAATATGAAAAATAATTGCTGGGAAATTATATATTCTTTGAAATTTTCTTCTGAAACCTTTACAGATATTTCGAATACATTTTTTACGAGCAGAAAATTTCATAAAACATTTGAATATTTATATCTGTTTATTAAATTATTTATTGTGCTTATCGTCGTATTAACTTAGTTATTCAATTTACAGTCAAAATATTGATATTGACAGAATCTGTAGAACATTGCGTTAATTCAGTTTCTCTATGCATACTTACTTTAAGTATCTTCCCAGGGATGGTGAATGAAGGGTCAATCAGTCAGGAAGTCAATATTATTTTCCCTTCACCGGCTCCTTCTCTCTTGCAGAACCCACTACGCAATACTATACAAGAGACTGAATTTAGTAACTATATTAATCAGTTATACTATTTTCGAGAACTGATGATTTATATAACTGATGATTTATTTATAAGTCATTAAAAAAATTAATGTTTAAGACGTGCAGAGAATTTTATAAAATTTCCAATTTCTTTGCTTTGTGAAATTAGTATTGGCAGTGCTCTCTTGTGGCGAACAAGGATTCTGCCAATCAGGTCTCTTATCTGTATGTAATTATTTTTAGATTAATTCCAGAATTTAAATAGTGTCTTTTACTTTCTTCAAAAAGAAATTATGAAAGAATTTTCCCAATTGCAATAAGAAAGAAAGGAAGAAATATGAACATTTTGATCTAAATTTTGATACAAGGCCAACAATTTCTGGAGTGGTGGTAAATCGATTACGTCGATCCCATTACTGAACAAGACCTTACTTTATCGATTTTATCAAAAAGGTTGGAAAGCAAAGTCGACCCCATGACATTTTTGTACCAACAGAGAACTTCATAAAGCATTTGAACGAGAAATGCTGCTAAACATTTTGCAACGCGCAATAATCTGTCAGCTTGACGGATTGCAGATATAAGAAAATATTTGCATATGTCGTGGCGAAGATTCCAACCATAAAATAAGAATGTTCAGAAAATGAATTTTTACTAGTGATCATTCCATAGAGACGATATTGACAAGTATGAAACACAAATGGATACGTATATTCTATATGTTAGGCACCGTTACGTAATGCATAGTGGTTCAAATGAACATCTTTAGAGCAATTCCTTTAAAATTTCCTTCATTGGATATTATCTTAGACCATGAAATATTCCACAACTAAAATATGTATTGCAAATTTTGTTAATCATTGTAAATGTCTGTATATAACATTATTTTCTGTCTCACAAGAAATAAACCAAAAAATTTGCAGCGATATCTTTCTTTACGAATAAGAAAACTAAGCAATATATACAAATATTGTTATTTATGTTCATCAATTTATTAAATATTATTATCAAATTTAGAAAATTTTCGAATATTTCTATCTACCTCCACTAAATTTTTATTCGTATTAATTATTGTCGAAGACAATGCAATAATTTTAGCTAATAAATTCTAGGGAAGTCTTTTATAGTAAGCACGACTAAAAACATTGAAACAGCTTCTCTGCATACATGATGAGAAAACGAAATATATTGGGTTTAATTTTTTGTTCCCTCGCACAAAAACAGAGAGAAAATTATTCCAGCATTGTTCATCTTGCAAAGAATGATGCAAAGGCAAAAAAAATAAAAACCAAAGTGGGCCGATTAATAGAAACATATAAGTATATGCACAAGAATGCGTGCGAGTCACAATGTCGGGAAGCACTGCAACGTGTGTACAGTGCTATTTTGGAGCGATTACACACATACACACACACACATAGACACAAGATTATGCACACGCCAATGGTTGAAATCAACTGTCTCATGCAATTGCTATAATATCTACCCGTTCAGAGACGATCTGCTGAATTCACGAAAATTTTAGTTAGGAAGTATATTATCAACTGGTTCTCCATAGCATCTGAAATTAACCAAATTTTTGAACAGGTGTGAGTATTGTCTTAATATTCGATTTTTTTTTATGTATCTCTAATCGAGTGGCTTTAATCTTATATATTCTTTTATATTCTTTGCTGCTGTAGTAATGAATTTCTGTGAAACACTTCGTAGAGAAAAGAATACGGAGTGGTGACTTAATATTGAAGTTGTAATCATATTACGTATCAAAACTTATTCCAAGCACTGGAATTATTTTACTTTATTTCAATAAAATAGGGTGAAAATCCATTTCTATAATGTTCGCATGACGGAAAATTCCAAGGAAAGAACGATGAATATCTTCGCTAAGTGTAGGTTTACCTCCGAAAACATCAATCGCAAGAACATAGAAGACACTAATTTGAACTCAGTGCATTAACGGCTCAGATAAAGCATAATCCAGGCGCACACACACACACACACACACACACACACACACACACACACACACACACACAC
>NC_068989.1:61661987-61674213 GCF_001194135.2 Octopus bimaculoides
GGGGGGGGGGAGCAGCAAAGAAAATGGATTATTGTTTTGTTTTTGCTTTTTTTGTGAAATTACTTTTAAAATCTATATGCAATTTTTCAATTGCCTTTAACGATTTTTGACATCGCTTAGCAACAAGTACTGATTTTTCTAAGTTGTTATTTTAAAAGTACTGCGAATAAAAAATGTATTACATCATGAACAACATCATTGACAAGGATGCAGCATCATTCAGTAAATGCAAATTTTAGCTCTAGAACTTGCAACATCGACCTACGACGGACAACCGAAGAAGTATATTTTGTAAAGAGTGAACGGAAATGTTGGAGTTAATAGACATCACATAACATATGAAAGATGAAGAAAAAAACTGGTGAGAGTGTAAAGCCAAAACGAACGAAAGATGAAAAAAAAAATGACGATGACCGACCGGTAACAAAAATCAATCTAAACGTTATATATGCCAAAAAAATTATACCCATTTCCAAATGATGGCTATAGATTCTCGTTTTGCAAGTTTCTTGATGTGAAATCATGTATTAAATTGTGCTTTCGATAGTCTGGTTTACTTACGTCCACATATTTATGTATTGATATGGTTGTGAATGCATATGTGTGTGTATGTCTATGTAGTTATGTGTCTGCGTGTATCAGTATTTGATTTTATGTAAGGCTTTATATAAAAAAAAAACAGTTTAAGATAACATTCAATCATCACCAATAATGCTTCAGTAGAATACCATATTTGATTTTTAAAGGAAAAAAGAGTTAATAGTTACGCACATATTTCGGCAGTATATATATATGTGAATGGGAGAGTAGCATTCGTGAGAGATAAACACATATCAAGAAAGAGAGAGAGAGAGAGAGAGAGTGAGGGGGTGTAGTATATCGCGAGAGGGGGCAAGCGCAAAATGTATATAGAGAACGATAGACAGTTATAAGACGTGACACACGTACACACAACCACCCACGTGCACACACGCACACGCACGTACATCAACATCGGAGTTTAGGATGATGGATTCTAAAGATATTCAATGCCGGCAATCTGAAACAGGAGTTATTTCTCCTGTTAAAAAATACAATTTAATTACTAATAACCGAAATCTCCCGCACTGGAATCCAAATGTCGAAAATCATATCCGTTTTATTTTCTCGGACATGCACATATAGATACATACATATAAATATATATATATATATATATATATACATACATAAGCTGATATTTATTATTTATATAACAGATGTGTGTGTGTGTGTGTGTGTGTGTGTAAACTCTACGCGAGCCTTTAAAATTATTCCTCTCTCAAAATAACGTTTAATCCACTCCATGTTTTTCATTTCCAACAGATGACCACCCCTCTCTGAAACATATACCAAATTCGAACACAATTTACAACACGCATTTGAAACGCCTCAACAGCTACAATCAAACTCACAAAATCTATTTTATCATTTGACGACTCGAATATTTCAACTTTATTGAGCTAAACATAGGATATAATGCTGAAGTCATTCAACACATTTCAAGAAACAACTTTTTCTGCCTATACCTCGTCCTTCTCTTTTTCTTTTCCTTTTTCCACTACTACTATTGCTATTCACTTTTCATCCTTCTCTCTCTCTCTCTCTCTCTCTCTCTCTCTCTCTCTCTCTCTCTCTCTCTCTCTCTTATTGATTTGTGTATATTCTTTCATATATTCCTGTATATTCCTTTCTTCTATAGTCACAGTGGAGGCGCAATGGTCCAGTGGTTAGGGTAGC
The DNA here is from genome assembly GCF_001194135.2 of Octopus bimaculoides. Lineage (NCBI taxonomy): Eukaryota > Metazoa > Mollusca > Cephalopoda > Octopoda > Octopodidae > Octopus > Octopus bimaculoides. Next base: position 61,663,746 of record NC_068989.1, read on the forward strand.
GGACTCGCGGTCATAGGATCGCGGTTTCGATTCCCAGACCGGGCGTTGTGAGTGTTTATTGAGCGAAAACACCTAAAAGCCCCACGAGGCTCCGGCAGGGGATGGTGGCGAACCCTGCTGTACTCTTTCACCACAACTTTCTCTCACTCTTACTTCCTGTTTCTCTTGTGCCTGTAATTCAAAGGGTCAGCCTTGTCACACTCTGTCACACTGAATATCCCCGAGAACTACGTTAAGGGTACTCGTGTCTGTGGAGTGCTCAGCCACTTGTACGTTAATTTGACGAGCAGGCTGTTCCTTTGATCGGATCAACTGGAACCCTCATCGTTGTAAACGACGGAGTGCCAACAACAACAACCATAGGCACAAAGCCGGAGATGTGGTGGGAGTAGACTAGTCGATTAAATTGAACTGATAACTAAATTGCTATTCATTTCAACAAGTAAAAGTCGCCCACGGTGAAATTTCAACTCAGGACGTAAAACAGACGAAAGGCCGCTAAACATTTTTTTTTTTTTTGGCGTACTTAACTATACCATCTCGCCACAGAGAAGAATAAGAATTAAAACACTGACGTTCTGTGTCTCTAAGTTTCCTTATCTCAATAACTCGTGTTTGCTGTGAACACTCAATCTTTTGAAAGGAAAAGGTTATGTCTGAAGAGAAAATACAACAGTGATCAAATATTGACATATTTAAGATAAATATGATATTGTTTGATGTGTCATTAATTTCTGTGGACATGATTATCACTTTGGCAGACATCAGTAAATAAGTTGTTTGCGGATTTGTAAACAAGTGCTGCACTTTGTGTTTTGTTTAGTTCATTGATCTGGCGGTTGCTTTCACTGAAGAGACGAAACCAGGTAGAAACATCAGTGTTTCAATGTTTCAATGTTTCGTAACCTCATTAAATTGATTATGTCGTCTACAGGCATTATCAGCATGGAGATATTCTCCGAAGTTGAAATACTAATGTGATTAGCTTGTTCAGATGCTAAAAGTATTGTGGTATGACTCTAAGACTAGCACTAGCAGCATCGTTAGCACTCCGGACAAAATGCTTAGATGCATTTCGTGGAATGAATTTGCCTTTCATTCTTATAGGATTGATGAAGTAACTACTAATTGAGTAACGGGATCGATTCGACTAGTATACTTCCTCCACCAAAATATTCAAAAATCGTGCCTCTAGTAGAACGGGTTACTGCAAAATGGATGGTAGCATTTCTTTTGGATAATGTCAACATCAGTGATATAATGCAAAAACCAAGAATCCAAAGTATACCAGAATGCATACAATGTGCTTCCATTATCTGATGTGGCACACAATAGCAAAAGAATAAGCTGCAAGTAGTTGCGTGACCTGGCCAGGTAAATACTTAGTCCTACCCAAACTCCTTTGTTTACAATACAGTACATTCAAATATATGACGCTCAATCTTGCCGACTATTGAAAGATCATTACAGCTGGTTTTTACAAGAGATTGACCAAGGAGAACTCTCCAAAGCTTGATGCAAAATATTGGTTATACAGTTCATATATGTAATCGAATTCACAATGTTCCTTAACCGCAAAATGAAGATATGTTCCTCAAATACAGCTTTGATAAATGATGTAGCATAATGTAGCGCGATGATTCAATGGTGAGAAATCTGTGCTAAGTGGTTATGTTAATATGTGAAGCAACAGTGCAAAGAAATTGCGTAGGATAACCTAAGTCAAATGAAGTACCTGATTGCAACGAAGTGATACCTACATTAACAGGTAGCGAAGCTTTCGAAGAAATGGCCTTTCAGCGATGTCAATCACAGTTTCCGGCTTTCCATGGTCGTTTGCGCTATATTATAGAATCAGCTTGTACACTGGGAATTTGTAATTGTAAGATCACCACTTAAGCATTCCTGCGACTATAATAGTTTCAAATAGGCACATGTTCAGCAATTTTGATTACACACACAGACAGACACACACACACACACACACACACACACACACACACAATATATATATATATATACTGTTTTAAATGTAAATCTGTAGATATTGACGCGTGATTCTCTCCTAATATTAATGCATTCGCAGTTGAAATATTTTAAAAATCACATCATTAAAGTTTAAAAAAGAAAGAAAAACACTGTTAAATACATTCAGCTAGTTGATACCTTAGAAATTTCGAACCTAGGTTCTCATTTCTAAGGTATTTTTAGATGTTATTATTATGGTCACTGCCTGTAATCGAACTCGGAATCTTGGGGTTAGTATCCCACGCTCTTAACCACGACTGAGTTCGATTATATGCAGTGACCTGAATAATAACGATAATAAGAATAATAATATAATAATAAGAATAACAACATCGAAAAATACCTTAGGATTTAGAACCCAGGTTCGAAATTTCCCCAAGACACCTGATGAAGCCTGGAGGATATATCAGCCGAAACGTTGTGTTAACAACAACCAAGGTGAGGACAAATATCCGTCAAATGTAAATAATGTACAGAATTCCCCATCTCTTAAATATAGAACTGTATTTTAGAATATATGTGTAAAATTTTCAAGTTACCTTTTGCTTTTATTTGGCAATATTTACAATAATTTTTTCTTAATTGCTAAAATGTGTTGCTTTTTCATTATAGAATTAATGGAATCTTTTACTAGATGAAATGATATCGTATGGATGTTCCATACGATTGAAATCTTAATTTTCTTTGACATTTAAAAAAACAAAAAACAAAAAAAAACAAATGTCAGATATATCGTGCATTCAGCGCCTATGGCTCCATTATATCATAAAAGTGAAAAATGTAAAAACCATCTATTTCGGCTGGTGATTATTTGGTTAATTACAAATTGAGAAATATTTTGCTGAGGCGCAAGAGAATCACAGATGTTATCGTCACATACATATATTTTAGTGATCCTCGCCAACTAAATAGATTGCGTTTTGTTGAAAGAATCGTCTTTTTCTAAAATATATGAATAGTCTAAAATATTTTGATACTTAATCTTGGTTAATCTATCTTAATAAATATTAATATAATTTTATAAATGTGATATTAACGAACAGGTGTCAGATTAATATTTACACTTTTATGGTCCTGCTGGAATTTGAACTTAGAAAAATGGAAACATTTAGATTATTACTAAGCAATGAAGACCGACTTGCTAATATTTTACTTATTTGCCTAATTGAACTTGTATACAATACTATATTTTTAGCAACGAACAGCTTATGGCGGATAATTTCTCTTAAGCTTTGATCGCAAACATTTTGTTTTGTTTTATTCTTTCTTATTCACATTCAGCAGTGTTCATATTAATTTTATCATGTGTAGTTCAGTTATAACGAACACATACGTAAGTGGTTGACTCTTTATTTAGTATTGACTCCGAACTATGGCATGAGGTCAGGAATTATGATGGTGGGGCTAAGCCGACTACATGGATCCCAAAAGGATAACATTCAAACTAGACTGACGGGATTCGAACAAAGAGCGTAAAGACAGACGAAATGCCGTTAAGCAGTTTGCTCGGTGTGCTCCTCACCTATTAATTTAGTATTAATCTAAATTTGTATGAACAAATACATAATGGTCATCTGAAAGTGACTATGAACAAATAATTTCCCAATGCTTCCATTATTTACTTTAATCACCTATCTTCTCGCGAGCCGACATGGATACCCTCTCGATCCTTCTATTCTCAAATAAGCAGAATACCAAGGATGTGACAGTGGAATGAATAGAGGGTAATGGTTTCATGCGGCTGGCAAAAACTTTCACCTGCATAGATTAGAGTAACCAGAAATTAAATACGTTGCTAAACAAAACAATATGCCACTTCCTGCAACAATGGAACACCTAGTGTTAGGATTGTCATCCCAGCAAATTAACCACAAAACTGGTATAGCTCATGTACAATTAGTGCAAGTCATTTATCTGAACTTTTTTTTCCAATTAACTAGTGTTCAAAAATTACTCATCCCCACCCATCATCAGTCCAGTCCATAACTGAATGTCTATTTTCTAAAATAAAATACTGGAAGAAAACTAAACATTATATGGAGTAACAAAACGTAGTTCCTGTACATTTGTTGACCTTTGCTTAATCATATCTGGTGCTAATAATGCAGTAAATACCATTTACATTATTATTATTATGTTAAATCATAATTACTATACATTCCGCTGAGCTGTTGTGCGAAATACATTGATTTTATAACAGGTGGTTTTTTAATAACATAAAATACAATGATAATGATATTTTGGTGCTAATAGACAATTAGTGCTGGTTAAGCGAAACCAGTGCCATATTTAGAAACAGTGGCCCAAATGTACCCAAGAATTTATGAAAACCCAAAGTATGCAAGGTTTGCGTTGGGTATCGACAAATACAGCGGATATTTATAATGAATGCCTCAAGTTTTGTCTGAGATTGGCTCAAGATCAGAATCATCTTGGTTGGTCGTTAATGTTTTTGCCATGCATCAGTATATAAGGAACAACACAATCAGTTTCAAACTTCCTAAAATTCTCCAGAATGCCCTGTCAGTCAGGATTCTTTAAATATTTATACAGAATACATGCTACTGAAGGACAAAGATGATCGATAATACTTTGCAACAATTTTTCCGTGCAAAATTTGATTTGCAAAAGGCAGAATTTATTTGATATTGGAAATATATTCCTTCTGAATCGATCGGATTCATTGAAAATCATAATTGGCTTCTACTACTACGAGAAAACGAAAATTGATGACATATTTGAATGAATTTAAAAAAAAAAAAATCATGTCATTGATGCACAAGTTCTGTACTTCGAATAAAAATGTCTTCTGGATCCATTTAAAAAATCAGAGTATACGAGTGAAAAACGAATGTTAGGTAAAAATTAAATCTAGCGCTTTTCTATTTCTGTCGACTCACCATCATATATTAATGTCTCTTGTTATATATGTATATTTAAACGTCTCAAATTTGTGCTTGTATACACATCTACACTGTCGATTATGATAATAGGATATCTCTTGACCGATGTGGATGTACTTAAGACACTGCTGAAAATAAAACCATCTATCTTCGCGTAAGTGCTGTTATCTTTATGGAGATGAGGTGGTAATCGTAATCATAGAAGCTGAAAAAGTGTGATAGACAAATATCTACATTGGAGAAATCTGGTAAAAGTGCAGCAAGCCTTCCTCTTGACAATTGCATCTCGAAATCTTTGAACGAAGCAAGATTAAAAAATTTATATTTATTTTCACCGGCATGTGGCAGTACATTAGCGGGTGCAGAGTTTTTGAGTGTCTTCAGGATACGATTCTCAATTGCGGAAATATAGTAATGCTTTTTGTTGAATTCGGTGTTAATTTTTAAATCGGTTGTCTTTGTTGCCATAATAAGATTTGCAAAAAACCAGGTAGCATGAAACTTAGAATTATCCGAATTTTTAATATCAGAAATTGCTTGTTTTGTATGAAATATAACGTACCCACATCGTTTTGTCTCAGAATATGTAAAAGTTTCAGCCTTGTCTATTTTAGATATCGGTTCAAAATATTTTACCAGCGAAGGTGCATCAAAGTTCTTCGGGAGATCAATTATTAACAAAGTTCTCTTCACCACATCCATTATTCTACTTAACCGGTCGACGTTCAACATTGTATACAATTACTGACACACAAAAAAAAAAAAATAGAATTAATATTACTGATTTCTAACTGAACATTTAGAATTGGACGAGTATTTAACGGAAAATTTTTTACCAGCATATGTGAACAGTTTATTATACGGAGGTGTTACAAATCAGATTTATGTAATTATGTATAGTAATATCCGACTGTGTTCGAGTTGAATGATTCCTGTTAACAAGCAGAAAGATCCCGAGTTCGTATACTGTTAACTGCTTTGTATTAATTGACAGTTCACTTGCCAGTCATTAATTAAAGATAGATAGCGGTAGCGTTCACTGTTGAGTTCTAATCCTCATATATAATTGTTTTTAATTCAGTCTACTAGACTATTAATGCTCTCAAGTATAATGCAGCTGTGCCAAATATTTTAGACTATGTGCCATGGAAACAAAAATATATTATATGTCGATATAAGTGAAGCATTCCCGTGAAATATTAAACAATGATTGTAGGTGAGTCTATCTGTGGTTAATGAAAACCATGAGGATATTCGTATTTAGCACAGTTTTTATAGGTAAATCTCCTCATAAATCATGATAAAATATAATAACCAATGTTAAATACAATTCTACAGCAAAGGAAACCGATTTGGTGAGTGGCTCATCATTAAACATTTCTAAAGTCTGAAGCGAGTCAATTGTAAGTCGAATTGGTGTGGCTCGTCTTTCTTCAAGCTACACTAACAGGAAGAGTTGCACACCGAAACAGGGAAAAGTGAATCATTCACCAATATCGAATAAATGTGTGTTGCCTTTATTGGTGTACTCTATGTTAGAAATTACTAATAAAGTGAGAGGTGCTACATGAAATTTAAGACTTATGTAATAATAAATTCAACTTACGATGAAAGTAAACAAAGTTTGTTTTAGAAGCGTTGAGATGTATTGAAAGATACAGAACTAATTCATTTTATTCTCAAACGCATGATGATGCTAATAAACAGCGTGATCAGGATAAATTATCCATACATTGCAGAAAAATACGTTACCAGCCAACCATGAGATTCGAACTCACATCCCTGTGATTACGCGTTAAATGTTTATAAATAGCAACATTCATTTGTGTTCGAGTTGAATGACTTCTGTAAGCAAGAGTAAAGATCCTTAGTTCGTATGATTTTAACTGCCTTGCATTAATTGACAGGTATTACTCACAAATAGATTGGCGGCACTAACACTCTGTAGTTTAATGATTCAGGAATAATGAAATATCGACTTCTGAGCGTTTTGTATTTCGACGAACGGTTGCACACTTACACACACCAACAAGTGCGTAGATTTATGCATGGATGTCTAACTAAAAAGTCGAGTGTGACACTGGACAGTTTGTTACATTCTACACAGAGATAATCAGGCATTTAAAAGTGGCAAGAATCTTCACTTGTTTTGGCGAAGTAAAGCTTTTAGTAGGTGAGGTTTAGTAACATCTTATAGTGAAGAATTCAATCATTTCGTGTTGTAAACAAATTATTGATCTCATGCGTATTACTGATCTCATTATTCACGAAAATACTGTTATTTTAAGGAGGAGATTAGTAGCTCGAATACTACTTGCGTGGGTTGAAATTCAGATAGTTTATTAACATCAAATGGTTCGCGTTTACTGAAGTTAATGAGTCTGTATTTACGATCGGGAAACAACCATCGCTTTGTAGTAGTACAAGGAAATATATCAGTGATTAGTTGTCGTACATTATACTCTATCAGTCACTTCGAATCCAAAGACTTGTAATATGTATTTTTATTTTGCATTTTTACATGATTTTCTGGCTTTTCAATGAACGTTTAAATAGTCTGCGCCAATCAAACGCAAAATAATATAAATTTCATTAGATGACGGAACATATATTACCTCGGAGCTACACAAATAGTTTAACTCATTTATTAATGTCTCTTGACACAGAATAGTTTTTTATTTTATTCATTTGAACCTATTTAGCAGTCCAATGTCAATGGTTTCCAGCATCTTGTTTTGGTGTATGTACTTCCTGGTTTTGTTACTGTATTTAGTGTTTGTGAAATCAGCATGCACTGCCAGCTCGAGGAGAACTGTTTACTAAAAGAATACCTTTAATTAGATACTGTTTTCGATAACTAATTTGATCCGAACTTATCTTAGCAGGAATTATTTTATATACATTGCTGAAGATAAAAGGTTTCACTTCTGGATCGTGCATCATCTACTTCTGGCTTGTTCCCTTCAACAAAGAAGGGGTATTTAAGTATGATCTACAATAGGAGAAAAAAACTCAAAGCAAAGTATTTATGTTATGTATTAATTGTGAAAGGCAGTGAGCTGACAGGGTCTTTAACACGTCGGGCAAAATGTTTAGTGGCATTTCGTCCGTCTTTACACCCTGAGTTCAAATTCAGCCGAGGCTGACTTTGCCTTTCATCATTTCGGGTGGGATGGGGTATGTCCATAAGAGTGCCAGTTGAGCACTGAAGTGGATATAATTATCTCATCCCCTTCCACCTGAACTTTGAAATCCACCTGAAATTTGAAGACATTATGTATTGACTATACTTACTTAAGAACATAAAGATTCTTGCGACTGCTCGTAAAACTCTGACTGACATGGAATAAAAGTTTTAAATGTAGCTTAAAAATATCGATCATTCTAGAATAATCTAGAAAAATACCGTTATTTGAGAAGTTTTTTTTTTTAATAGTGAAATCTCAATAATGTGCCATGTGAAATTACGCACAACACACACGCATACATAGATATGCAAGCAAACAAAATCACTAAAATAGGCGTATATAGTTATTTATACACATTTTCGTTGGAAAACACACAGATCTCCATCTATACATACACCTATATATAAGTGCATGTGTATCTCTACATAGATAATTATATACATACATGTCTTGCATGTATCCACGCGTATATACTTAAATAAGAAGATGAACAAAGACTGGCACACGTTCAGGTGTTGGTATTATTTAGTTAGAATCTCTTAATGTGGCCACAATCAGTCAATTTATCTTAATGGCAAAACGCGTTCATGTGTGAAAATATTCTGTGTAGCGAAATAGTTCAGGTAAGTATATTTTGTCTGTATGTGTAATTTATAATTTTTGAATATGAAGTTCTTTAATGCTTGTGCGTATATTATCCTTGATGCAGACCATTCATATATATGAAATTTATATATTTCATGTGGATGATTTGCAGGATCGTATGCAGACGTTGGTATTAAAAGCATCGGAGATCCTGAAAATTATATATATATATATATATATATATATATATATATATATATATATATATATATATATATATATATATATAGATATAGATATAGATATATAGTTCAAATTTACAGGAAACAAGAGACAAATACAGGTGAAGTAACAATGAGTAAGTATATTAGTTTAACGTCTCTAGACTACGCTCTTCGACAGAAAGTATTGAAAAGAAACAAAAACAGAAAGAAAAAAAATGTGTATGAGCAGGAAACTCTAAGCCCTCAAGCCACTTTAGTCTTACAGTTAATACAAGATATGAATATTTTGTTTTATGTATTAAGTTTTTTCTCTTGTTTATAAAACCAAACTTACGTATCTTTTCTGAATTGAAGGTCAATTAAAGAGAAGATGCAGAAATCAGAAATGGATCGAAAAAGAATTTATAACCCAGTTTTTACATGCGTTTACTTATTTGGTGGCAAACTATGCTGTACTCTTTCACCGCAACTTTCTCTCACTCTTACTTCCTGTTTCTGCTGTGCCTGTAATTCAAAGGGTCAGCCTTGTCACACTGTGTCACGCTGAATATCCCCGAGAACTACGTTAAGGGTACACGTGTCTGTGGAGTGCTCAGCCACTTGCACGTTAATTTCACGAGCAGGCTGTTCCGTTGATCGGATCAACTGGAACCCTCGACGTCGTAAGCGACGGAGTGCCAACACTCATATGCAGAACAATATAAAGGCAGTGGGGTGATGGTGGTGGTTGTGGTGATGGTAGTGGTGGTTATGATGGTGGTAGTGTTTTGTGGGGGCTCTGTGTAACTGTGTCAGTCCATAGCAGAATTAAATCCAATATAATCAAATATAATTAATCAACCAATTGGTTATAAGATCTCAGCATCTAAGGAATAAATCTTTCCTATATGCTCTGTAGACATCACTTTAGATTACCTTTATTAAAGCTGCACGAATATACTTTATGACTTTGAGCAATGATTACTTGCCTATCCCACGAATACAATAACTCAGTTTTCCGTTTGTAATATATATAGCGTATTGACAATACTCAGCCATTCTTCTATTATGTAAATCTATTTAATTACTTACAGGTAATCTGTATACTAGTCTCTCATACCTATGCAGTTTTTGGCCCTAAACTTGTCTACTTAAGTGAGGCAGAATTTGAGACTGAAGTGAGACAGAATACTCTTCGATGACATTCATATTTTTGCTATTCTACACGTTTGAGCATATTATCGTTCGTGATTGTTTTAATTTTTTATATGATTTATTCGAAATTTTACATTTGATTACCTTTTTGCTGATTCATCTAATACGAGTGTTTACTCTTCGTTCCTAGCAACTGGTTTTATATATGATGGACTTCTCCCGTCGAGGACGATGAATGAGAGTTTCATTGTTTGCTGAACGACCTGCACAGATCATTTGTTTATAGTACGTACTGCTATAACCTAATGAATTTTTGTTGCTTTTCTTCAAATTTTATTCACAAATCTCTTGATTTTGTTTTTGGTTTTTACCCTACCAAATTCTGGTGCCTCAAACATTTTAAGTA
>NC_068989.1:61674355-61677774 GCF_001194135.2 Octopus bimaculoides
GTTTCAGTCATTTGACTGCGGCCATGCTGGAGCACCGCCTTTAGTCGAGCAAATTGACCGCTGGACTTATTCTTTGTAAGCCTAGTACTTATTCTATCGGTCTCTTTTGGACGTAAACACACTAGCATCGGTTGTCAAGCGATGTTGGGGGGAGAAACAGACACCCAAACATATACACACACATATATATATATACGACGGGCTTCTTTCAGTTTCTGTCTACCAAATCCACTCACAAGGCTTTGGTCGGCCCGATGCTATAGTAGAAGACACTTGCCCAAGTTGCCACGCGGTGGAACTGAACCCAGAACCATGTGGTTGGTAAGCAAGCTACTTACCACACAGCCACTATGTATATATATATTCTGGAATGAAGTAGATAAGATCGGGCTGCATATGTTTCATAGAGAGCAGAATCTCAGAAGTGGTAAATATCAAGCGATGTATATAATGCAGGCTACTCGGCAGATCAAAGATATCTTGATTTAATAGTCTCCACTCTTACTGTGCTCTTTACACATTCTGATCGAATCTTCCATGTATTAACATGTATCTCCTAGCGATAATGTAAACTTCCTTTTAATCTAGATACCCTCGCTTGGATATTTACCACTTCCAAGGTTCTGCTCGCTATGAAGCATATGGAGCCCGGATTTTCTCTACTCCATCCCTTAAAGTTTGTGTTCTTATTCGCATACCCGGCAACCCTGGTTGCTTACTGTGACATATAAAAAGAATTGTCGTGCTTCGATACCACAAAATCCGCAAGTTTCCGCTTCTGTAATACGCTATTGTTCCTGAAATCTGTTTTTTATATATACTATAGTTTGCTTAAAGCTAACTTTTGTCCTACACATGTATGTATGGATGTATGCATGCATATATGTATGTATGTATGTATGTATGTATGTACGTAGTACGTATGTATGCATGTATGTATGTATGTATATCTATGTGTGTGCGTATTTCTACCTCTGCTTGTTACCTCAATCACGGCTTGGCAACCGTTGTTGGTGAGTTTGCTTCGCTGTAAATTAGCGATTCGGCAAAAAAGAGGGATAGAATAAGTATCAAACTTAAGACAAAATCTGCAATCGGTTCATTCCTCTAAAAAATTTAAGGTTGTGTCCTAGCATGGCCGCAGTCTAATGACAGAAGCGAATTTGCAAATTTACAACTTTTCTTCTTTCCGAAAGTTCTTTCGTATCTATGTGAATTTTTGCTCTTCTTGTCCTTCTTTCCGATATATAACTCATTAAATGCAGCATAACTCAAAAGTATCTTACAGCATTTCTGTAACAGTGCTCAAATGACGGAGGCATATTCTCATTTTCCCTATTTAAAGTAGCTGATTACGATTTAAGAAATGCTTCTCAATTTCACTAATGCAACACGAAAGTGACAATTTCTCGGCTGGCACATTGGTAAAGATAAACTCGGCCAGCTGTGACGAGCGTCTTTCCTGCAATGGCAGTTTATCATCTTATAATACACCATTCTAAATCCCTCTTCTCTGCATATTTAACATATGTATGGAGAACATTGAGAATAGCTTTATCTTATTCGGTATCCTTTCACAAAATCTACATAACATGCTATCTAATAGCCAAAAGTTTATTATTCCATACAAATGTTACTCTTAACATTATGATTTATTGTCATTCACATCTAGCATTTAAATCCCGCTTCTTAGACATTCTCAATTTTCATTGTGATTTTATTTTGTTCATTCCTCGCATAAGTATGTCTATTTCCTATTTTTTCGATAGTCAATCGAATTTTTCTTTCTATTCAGATAATCTTTCCTCTCAGAAATTCCTTTCTTATTATTCTAAATAGGATTGCGAAATCATTTTCTCTCTTTCTTATTCAAATTCCTGCAATTATTCTGCTTTTCGAAAGAAATTGACGATTCAACAAGGTTACTTATAAATCGATTGGAAAAAAAATCAATCATGTAATTATTAACGGGTAACTTTGTCTTAAGCTGTCCAGAATATTGATTTGTCGAGCAATTAAAATGGCATTGTTTCGTAGCGTTAAATATTTTGCCAAAGATCAACAGCTGGCAAAACTGGCGCAATGCAGTAGCTTTTTCCATTACATATGGGCTAAAAGACAATCGTAAACAAATATTCAGACAGAATCACCACTGTACTTTAAAGCTGTTGGCTCATGGTGACGATGACGAAATCTTTCACAAATCAACACATATAGTACAAATCTGAATACTGAACATTGTTACTTAATGCGAATATGAGACAATAAATTAATTGCTTAACGTAATATATTTAATTTAAATCACTTCATATATATAGACCTCACTGTTTCGACAAGGTGAAATCACCAAAAAATTACTCTATCTAGTTAGAAATAGCTATCATTTAATGTACACAGTATTATAGTAAGAATTACTAATAGTTTCTTGCTGTGAAGACATTTGTCTTCGCAAATTTTTATAACACACCTTGTATCTGCATGCAATATCTAGGCTCTGGCCACATGGTCTGTTCTACTTGAAAATCAGAACGACAATACATGGCAAATCAGAAATAAAAAACGTGGAAAAACTACTGCAAAATGTTGTAGAGTGAATAAAAAGTGAAAAAGAAAAGAATGAAAATTAGAGTCACGTCCCCTTTTTACCAAAGAATCCATAATTTAACTAGTTGTTGCAAAAAACATTAAACAGGGGGTGGGGGCAATATCTGCGAGACACCTCAATCCAGTGAGGGCAGTGTCCTCTAGTTCGCCAAAAGTAATTTACCTGGAGGTTTCCATTAGCTGAACATTTTGGAGCGATCTGGAATTAGATTGTGCGGTGGGATTCTTAGGTCTAAAAAGAATATGCCTTGTTTTAGCTACGCATGAATTGGATTTCTTAGATCCATTTACACATGAAATGAATTTCTATACGAATCTACATTTGATTGTATGTGGTGTGCAATTAGTCTTAAAAAAACCATACGTGGCTGGCCAACTTTGTGACTTTACTTTTGTCGATGTCCTGGAAAGAAGACTGGTGGTTTGCATTACCACGTTTGAAATCTTCTTCGTATAACCCGGTGTAAATATTCTTTTCAGTTAGGTTATCTCGAAGATACATATATATAAGAAAATAAATTGATTTATATATTTATAGGGAAATAAACTGATATATATATATATATATATATATATATGAGAAAATACGTATTCGCCTTTATATATTTATATATTTAATCCTTTGTATTGAACACTCAATGTTTCATATATTCAATAAGACAATCAATACTTCATTTCATTGTACCATCCATCTTTTTTTATATTATATATTATATATTCTATATTCTATATCCCACATAAATTTTACAAGAATATAAATAAAAAACATAAAAAACAGACAGAGTTGGAACTCTTTTAAATAAAATAATATATAT
>NC_068989.1:61678232-61679187 GCF_001194135.2 Octopus bimaculoides
GACGTGAAGTGTGTATGTCTTGAACCCTGTGAAGCACGTACAGGAAGGGCAAAGAAATACGTGCGAGCTTGGTGATTCCAAGAACGAAAAGAAATAGCAGCCGGACACACGTGACCAAGGCTGTGTGAAGAGAAAGAGTAGCAGATGGAAAAGGAGGGGCGGAAGTAGAATAAAAGTGAGCAACGAGAGGTAGAGAGAGAGAGAGAGAGAGAGATAGTAGGGGTAACGGTGAGAGGCGGAGGACGAGTAACAAGAGATAGAGAGAGAGAGAGAAGTAGTGACAGGTAGAGGCGAAGAACAGAAGAGGGAAGAATGAGAGGGGGAGATAGAAATAGAGAGAGTCGCGTTAGAAAAATAGTTAAAACTTATATATATATATATGTATATGTATAAATATACACTCACATAGACATGTATATGTGAAGGGAGAGAGGGGATGTATATAAATATATGTAGATATGTAGGGAAAGAGAGAGAGTGGGAGAGAGAGAGAGAGAGAGAGAGAGAGAGAGAGAGAGAGATATCTACGTAGGCAGGTGTTGCTGGTTAGATGAATAGCGAAACAGATGGGTAAGCATTTATGTTAAATTAAATATATAAGTGAAGATAGAGACTGGTTGAGTATGTTCTTGAATTATTTTCTGAACACTTCACCTTGCTGTAAGAACTACACGAATGGTTTATAAACAACTGCTATATGTATACATATACATACGTATGTGTATATAGTTGAAATTTACAGAAAAACAAAAGTGGAAGACAGATGTAAAAACAACAAGCAGGTGTTTTAGCTTGAAGCTCGAAGAAGGTGAGAAAGTTTTTTACGTTTTGAACCTACGTTTTGAGCCTACGCTCTTCAACAGAAAGGAACCCGAATAAATAAACATAGAGAGAAGAAAAAAAAAACTTGTAGATTTAGCGGTCAATCATGGTGATTATATATATATATATATAT
>NC_068989.1:61682046-61686476 GCF_001194135.2 Octopus bimaculoides
ATATATATATAAATATATATAGTGCGTGGTAAAATAAAGAAGCAGTTGGTTTAATTTCCAATTGTGCTTCGATAACCGTAAAAAAAACTGTGCTACAATATTGTCCTGCCAAAACCTAACGTTCCTTGCTTGTATGTATGCTGCTCGGTGCCAGTTGGAGTAGTGTTACTACTAGAAGCTACCGAACCCATTGTGAGGCTTCGTCGTCAGCTTTTGAAAATATTTCCATCCATTGCAAACTGTATAAGAAAGTAATAGATAATATATTATGAAAATGACAATGATTCCGGGCATGAATTCTGTTCTATCAGCTTTTGGGCCTGTAGGTGCTAAATATTTAGTCGAACATACGAACGATTTTCGAAGCAACAAAATGAGGAAACTGACGAACAGTGTGGCCTGATGCGAAAGTACTGAACAAGAGAAATCCGTGCATTTATGATTGATTTTTTCGTATTTTCTCAGATGACAATCAATATTTGAGTAATTAAGCAGATATCGCTTTTTTATTCTCAGATTATATTCCTGAAACATTAATTATCGTTTTGGAAAGCGAAAGAGAATGAATTCATTACGGATGCATCTGGTAAAACGATCAAGTTCTGTTTGAGAAGCATAAATGAATCTGATACAAGTTGGTTAAAACAAATTCATTCAATACAATATGGAAGGAAATATAAGAACTTTGTCAACTCACTAACTGTAATCCTGCATTTTAGACAGTAGCGATATATAGTTCAAAGAATTAATGGTAGATATAGCTCTGTGCTACTTAACATCTAACATATTAAAACAGTTCTATGTCTATTAAGCATTTCCACTTTGCAGGCTTCCGAAACTTTAACCATGCAAGAGAAAAGAAATAAAAATCCGAAAGAAAGTAAAATGTATAAAAAAAAAAAAGAAAAATTAATTGATCGATGGAATGGCTGACTGCAAAAAATTAATGGATATATAAATACAAAAGCATATGGAAACTATGAAGTGTATAATGAATAATAAGTAATCTATATAGTTGTAGGAAATGCTTCCAAAAGAAATCAATACGGCTCGACTATTTCCTGTACAAAATCAAGTGAGATTATTTGTACGTATATATGAATGTATATATGTATGTATGTATGTATGTATGTATGTATGTATGTATGTATGTATGTATGTATGTATACACATATATGCATGTGCGTATGTTTCTACTGTGAATACATACAAAGCTATATATATATATATATATATATATATATATTAAATGGCAGGTCATGCACTTAAATTTCAAATAAAAGAACATGTTTTATATAAACAATCAGCTTCATTATATATCAATAAAAGCATTCTTATATGACCAAAAATCGATACTTAGAGATGAGTTTTGTACTTTTATACCGAAAAAAATTCTGCTAAATATGATAATCAACTATCTGTTTATTTATGTAAATATACGATGTGCCTCTCGAGGTACCTATCTACGTATCTACCGATATGTAATTTACGAGGATTCATTAATCTAGAAGTGTGCTAGTTGAACTTGTACCAAAGTAAAATATAAGTTAAATGTAAACATACTCAGATATGACTAAATAGATATGCGACCTCTAAAAATAACAAGACACCATGTACTTTTACTATATTCTGGTGTTAACTTTTTTTTGTTTTCTTAGTCACAAGAGAATGCAACTTCTATTTCAGCATCGTGGCTACAAAACACCAGTTAATTTTAAGAGGAATCGCATCGAACGTAAACATGGTTTATCAAATATTTGCCAGTCAAAAATATTTGTAACCTACAGCTGTACGATTGTAATTTAAGAGAATTTGGTTGATGAAATGAGGTAAAAAGCAAAACAAATCAAAACAAAATATATTTGTTATGAAGAATGGAATATGAATTCAGTAACTGAGATTAACTTGGATTTCTTCTGGGAATCGTGTTGGAATCTTCTAGAAGATTATTGTAATTAATGATTTATTCATTCTACGGAATACCGTATACCTTGAAGCATTAAGCCTGCTTATCGTTATAGCATAGCAATACACTCACACATCTATGGATTATTGAATATCTTGAAGCATTAAGGCTGCCTAGCATCAAAACATAAAAATACTCTTACACTTACGCTCTCTTTCTCTCTCTCTCTCTCACACGCACACACGCACACATACACACATCTGTATATTTATTTATATGTGCTACTAGCGCTTGTGCTAAGTGGACCCAAGCTGGGGGCTTTATCAACCCTGGCTCATTCGCCTGAGTGAATATCTCTCACGTTGAAGGACCTGAAACGCGCAATGACTCCAGGAAGCATCGATGCTGATATCTCCAGGTGTAACCATTATGGTGCAAGGGAAAAACCAGCTTATGTTTACATTACGTGCTTCACTTTTAAGTCTCATAAGTGATTTGAGCTAGATGCTGCTTTTGTTCTGTCTACTTCAGACGATATATTGTGTTGTTTATCTATTCCGTTTCTTACTGCAATGTAGTCCTTGATGCTTTTCGATCGTGTGACACTGTTTCATTGCAAGAAGCAGGCATAATCTGTACGCTTGAAATGGGATGGGGCTCAGGTGCGTGGCAGTGATCGTGACTTTCGCAATTCCTCCGAAACGCGATGGCTTACGCAATAAAAAAATTAACGAGAAAAGAAAGGCTAAATAAAAATAAAAAAAATAAATGTGTACACAACTCATGGCTATTAAACAGGTATACAACGGTGCAAAAATGAACCACCTTATGCCTTATATATATATATTATTTTAAAATTCCTCTGAAAAATGTTTGACCAAAATTAATATGCTCAAATCCAAATATCGGTCAAAAAATCATAATCAAAAAATTTACCTCTTCCTTCACCTCAACAACTGCTAGAATATTTGTGATTTTCTATTATTTTCCTCCATTTTATATTTTCCTTCCGTTTCTTCCAAATACATTTAGTCCCCACTCAAATTCCTCCACCACATGAGACATACACACACATACTCATATTTGCTGAACAACGGATCGCCTACAGCTCACCTCATATTCTTTCTGATGTGGAATTCGAATAATTAGATATAAGGGACAAGTTGGCATAGCCATAAGTAATGATAGCTTCTTGAATACTCAATGCTAAGAGGCATTGGCTACTGTTTTGAACATCTCGCCTCCAACTACGTACAGTATATGCATAGCTGTATAACGGTAATTTCACTTTACTCGTTGATAATTGTATAGGTGCGTGTGGATACATACATACGTACAAACACTCACACACACACAGACACACATATATATATGTGGTGCCCCAGCATGACCACATCTTTAAAGTTGAAACAAGTTAAAGAGTTATAGATCTGTGTGTGTGTTTGTGTGTGTTAGCGTGCATGTATATATATACACACACACATAACTGTGCATCATTGTATGTATGAACGTATATGAAAGATTCAACACAACGCAGGGTGCAATTGAAAACTATAGGAAATATTAACAGAATTGTAAACGCACAAAAGAAAGTGAAAATCCAATTTGTGTCTGATCCAATAAATAGAAATGGTTTTGAATTATTTATGGGAAAATTTGCATCCCTGCGTTTATTATGGAGAGTAAATTTCATCAATAATGCAATAAAAAGAATATTATTTATGGAATACTTTATGAACGACACGCCTGACGAAATTACATGAAGCTCTGTCTTTGTTTTTATGACAGTAAGTCACGTTCCAGAATTGCACTGTGTAAGCAATATTACTTCTTTTAGTTTCTCATGCAACTGTATGAGTGTTACTTAGCGTGGAAATGTGTTGGTGAAGCAGATCAATGATTTTGATGAATTACGATTGCCTATCATATTATCAAAATCTATTTTGTTTGCTTTACTAGTTAGCGCTTCAGGCGTATCTTTTCAGTTTCGGTTTGTTCTGGGATGTTGAATAATTCATTGCTCAGTATGGCCACACGTTCATCTGTATATTATATTTCAATATATAAACTTCACGTTCATATTTACGCACGGATTACTAATCATTTTATTCTGATTTAAACTTTTTTTTTTCTTTCCAGTATCTGTAGAGGGTAAAATTGTTTTACGTGTTTGTATTTTACTTTCTATGAAATTAAAGACAACAACTTTTTGAGTCTAATACACAAGAGTTAGGTCTAGACAGAAATAAATATTATAAAATATTTTCTCTTCTCCGTCTCAGTAATAATTTCAAATATAACCTCATTACTGGACGTCTCAGGAGTGAATGAATATCAGTAATTCCTAGAGTTTTGTGTGCAAAGAAGCTCTAGCGTACATATTTAACTGCAATAATTTAGCTCTAGTTTGGAGATCTTCAGCGCTATCTATCTACTATATAGACTGTATCAGAAAATGGATTTAGAAATCTCTCTCTTTCTCTCTCACTCTTTGTATATATATATATATATATATATATACATA
>NC_068989.1:61687204-61691126 GCF_001194135.2 Octopus bimaculoides
ATATAGAGAGAGAGAGAGAGAGAGAGAGAGAGAGAGAGAGAGATAGATATATGAGTCTATATAAATATATACATGAATAGATATATGAATATATATCGATAGATAGATAGATAAATAGATGCATGTATGTGTGTGTGTAATAAAGATCCTGCATTTTAAAACTGATGCGATACTCTTCGTATGTATTATATATACAGAAATGTGTATTTAGAGCGATCACTTGTGGTCCAGAAGATTCAATTTCCGGTTCAAAATTACATCATTTATATAATATCGACTTTATTACGTCACTTGAATATCAGGTAATATACCTGCTATTATATAAAACGGCTAATGGCCTAATGACACGAAGTAGCCTGACGCTTTATGGAAAATTTGTTCTATCTTCATAACTTTAACGTCCGCTGATGACAGTGAAATAACAACCAAAACGAACTGTCATGGCTGATATAGCTCACTATTTTATAATTAGATTTTGAGTTACTACCGGATAAGAATTTATATCAAGCCTGTATATTAATTCCATTAAACTACTTCACAATATTGAATATGTAATTATGAGTTCAATTTCAAAATCCCAAACAAAACAAGTAGTAGTAGTAGTAGTACAAGTAGTAGTAGCAGCAGCATCAGCAGCAGCAGCAACAGTAGTAGTAGTAGTAGTAGTAGTAGTAGTAGTAGTAGTAGTAGTAGTGTGGCCGCAGCAACATTAGCAGTTGAAGCTGTAGCAGCAACAGCATCACTACCAGTAGCAGTAGCAGCAACAGCAGCAGTAGTAGTAATAGTAGCAGCAGCAGCAGCAGCAGCAGCAGCAGCAGCAGCAGTAGTAGTAGTAGTAGTAGTAGTAGTAGCAGTAGTTGCTGCATTTTCTGCTCCTGACTCGTAGCCTAATTAAACGCTGAGCAAAATCTAACTATGCTGCTCTCTATGGTGAAACAGAGGAATGAGGAGGGGAATCCAGGATTAGTTCTAGAGGAACGCCTCTGTACTATTTATTTCTAATCAATGCGTCACTAGGAAATCAGGATTGTATCTATCTTTATCTTCAGGTGATCCGGTGCCCATGCGAAACGTGAGTAGAATAACACTAAAGAGTCCACAGTAAAACAAAACTTACAGTAACGTGCTGGTGTATCTCTGGCAACATAGTTGTGATCTAGTAGAGAGAGACATGAGTGTGACGCCGTTAGCAGGAGACGTTGGGAAGTGAAGTATAGTATCAGAATAAATCAGGGAACACTAAGCTAAGAGAAGTTAGCATAAGTCAAAGCATTTATGGACATCATAGGAGAAATGAACAATTTAAGCAAAGTAACAATTGTGAAATGAAAACGAAAACTGGAAAAATGAAAAAAATATATTAATGAAAAACTGAAGCAGTGTGAATGGGTGAAAGTTCAATAAATTACAGGAACTGTAAGGAAACCTCGGGAAATCATCGTTTTAAATATTAGAGTAAAAACTTAATTCAGTTTAGTAAATTTATAAAATCGAAAGTGAATATTAGACTACGCGCGTTTCATGGCCACATAATAGTGGAAAAGATCCGTGCAATTTGCAGTAAATCGATCAAGATAATTTCCACTCAAAATGAGGACACTCTTCAGGTCTTCTAAATTAAAAAAAATGTATCCTAATATTTAAAAATGCGATAAAATAAAGTAGGGTAAAGTAGAAATATCTGTACATTTAAGCAATTATTAGTACAATACATAAAATGTTAAGGTTTTATAATAATAATCATTTGACAAGTTAAAGGCATAATTCGTCTAATGAAGAAATACTTTCTGTAGATTAAGAATAGGTAAACATATAAAAATATAATGTTATTAATTATTAAATGATTTCGGACGTTCAACAGTATTAATAAAAAGAACAGCATCACATATCTTATCGAAGATTCCTTGTTTCCCGTTTATATACATACTTCGTCATTTTATTCATTTAATACGCTCTTCTTCTCCTTATAACGGCATATTTTCACGTGATTTTATAAAGTTTAATATTTGTGGTCACGAGTGAACGCCATTTTGTCACGTGACACACGTTGTATAAATTCTATACTTAGTGGGTTATACTACAGTCAACAAGGAATCTTCGATAAGTTAAGTGATGTTGTTCTTTTTATTAATACTGCTGAATGTCCTAATTCATTTAATAGTTAATAACACTATCTTTTTATATGTTTTCCTATTCTTAATCTTTTTCTTATATCATCAGTAAATGAAGTTATTACCGTGTTGAACTTCAAATATGCCAGCATGGTATCCTTGCGTACATTTCTGTTTACGTCATTAAACACAGAAAGTTTATATCTTGAATTTCATTGATAGCAGCATGCAAAATAGCGAGTCTGACTGACGTTACAAGCAAAAAAAGGTACAAAGAAGAAATTAAATAGTAATTTGTTCGTAAGTAGAAATGCAAACAAGAAAGATTCTAAGATAACATTGATACGGATGGATTAACACACTGGCAAGTATTTTGCAACATCACAGAACAAACAACTCACAAGATATTCAAGTGGCGAAAAATTATGAAGCAAATAAGATAACTTTAGATAAATTCCATAAGCCAGCGTAAGGCATCAAAATCATTGATCTTCTATTCCAACTCATTCGTCTAGGTAAGAATGTTACTGCTGCATGGTGTTAGTCAAAATAAATATTGAGATGATCAATTGAGCTTTTCTCTTCTAAGAAATGAAAATAACAGTGTGTTATTCAGCTATCAAACGTGACTTACTGTCATAAAAAACTAAAACAATGCTATTTCATCAGTATTATCATCCATGAAGCATTTCATGAATAATATCGAAATAAATACAAATTCTGTTTCTTGTTATTGATAGAATATTTTTTCCATAATATACAGGCAAATGTAAATTTTACAATAAGTAATTCAAAATCATTTCTATTTGATAGAAGGAGGTCTAAATAAAGATGTTAAATTTCATTGCGTGACTATAATCCTCTTAATAACCTTTCTCCCATCTGCACAAGGCCTGACATTTTGGGTGACGGGACCACTCGATTTCATCAACCCCAGTGCTTCACTGCTACTTAATTTATCGACCCCGAAAGGATGAAAGACTAAGTCGACCTCGGCGGAATTTGAACTCAGAACGTAGAGACGAACGAAATACCACAAAATATTTCGCTTGGCGTGCTAAAAATTCTGCAACCTCGCCGCCATGTATAACCCTCTTAATATCAACGAAAACGTTTCTTTTGCAACCTATAGATGTTTGATGCTTGTTTTACCATTTACACAAGCGCACACACGCACATACACATGAGCAAGTATATCAATTTGCTAATCCAACTTAACTGCGATAAGTTGTTTTAAAAGGTATAGGCTGCGGTAATCGTCCTGAGAAATTATTTCGTATAGATGTTAAGTGCTAAAACTGCACAGATTATATCGGCAGATGATATTTGGCCAAAACCGGTCGATGGGAATGTTGGATAACATGATTTACACTTCATCACCAAGAGAGACCCTACTATCAAACGATAGATTTATCAATATCTATCTATCTGATTCTCAATCTCCTTTCCTCCCCATCTCTCTCTGTATGTTTCTGTATATATATATATATATGTGTGTGTGTGTGTGTATGTGTGTGTATATGTGTGTGTGCGTTTGTGTGTATGTGTGTGTATGTGTGTGTGTGTGTACCAAAAATGCGTTACTCATGATTTGGATAAAACCTATATTATAAAACTCTTCTCATGAGGAATCCGTCAGAGTGTTTAAGGCCTTAAAATCACTTCTTGATGTATCCATTACTATGAGACTCTTGCTAAGGTGATATGTGTCTTGTATATCATATTTTTATAGCTTGTTACTACTTTTGGTCCTTTTATGTCCGTTTAAAGCGGTGAGGTCAGGGATCTTAATATATATATACATTATATAT
>NC_068989.1:61691377-61693116 GCF_001194135.2 Octopus bimaculoides
ATATATATATATATATATAAATATGTCTGTGTGTATGTGTGCGTGTAGGTATAAGTTTATATGGTTATAAATAAGTAAATATATATATGTATACATAAATATATACATACATATATATATATTTACTTATTTATTACCATATAAACTTATACTTACATTCTTAATTGAGGCATTTGATATTAAATTTCGTTGAGTATATTTAGTTAATGATATACAAGTTTAGCATTATCGCCTGTGTATATGTTTATATCATACAATATTAATATCAGAATTTACATTCTTTTTATATTGTTCATTTTCTTCTTTTTCACTGCTTTTCTAATGTTGCTTTACTAGGTAGAAATTTTAAAGTAGTCACAACTATAGAGGATGACGCAACAATATAGTCGCAGGAATGGTGACGAAGCTTTGTACAGGTTTACACCTATATAGAATTTAATTATTATATTTCATAGAATGTGCCAAAATCATGTTATACACTTTATTCTCGTAAATATCTTTAGATGCTTAATTTATGTATTGAAAATGGCAGCATCAGCATTTCATAAAGATGACAACGAAACTTATTAACGTCTCTAAATTTATGAAACGCCTCTTCACGTCTATAATGAAGATAATTACATATAAACCGCATTGCCCACACAGTTGTATATAGCACAATGGAACATCACTGGTACAAATACCCGAATTATTGTATATTAATTTACTCCCGGTTTCAATTCAACCTACAGATTTGTGCATTCTAACAAAGAGTTGTCGCATAAAATAGGCCTAAATTATTACGGTTAATTATATATTTTATTACGGTTAATTATATATTATATCCATCGCATAAAGTTGCTGAAGTTTAACAGTTCATTTCTAATGAAACGCTTCACCGTTATGTTCAGAACTAAATATACCATCGAATATAATTTTAACTGTCTATCCATTACCATGTAGCTTTACTCAAATATTGCCATGGAACTATGATATATAATTTCAAAACTTTCAGACAACAAGAATAGGTTATTGTAGTATTAAACATTCTGGATGCAATTTCAGATGCATAAAATTCATGAAGAATGGACTCCATTTTACAACATCTTAGAGCATCAATGAAATAATATATGTCTCGTCGAATTCTCGGAATAAACACATATTGTAATAATCATAGAAGTTAAACTATTATATATAGTTTGTTTTTCACAGAGTCCAGTATCAAAAACAATCAGAATGTTGCAAGAAACGTGAAAGCAAAATATAAAATAATCACACGTTATTTCAGCACTGAGAGAAAGTGAAGATCATTTTTGTTAGGTTAAAATTAATTTTAGAAATGTCACAGGGCATTCCAATTCATGTTTATCTGGTTTAAAAATTAATGTAAAGGCAAGAATATGAGTTGATGATTTCCAGTTTCAATTTAACCAAAATCGTATATTTGAATTATATATGAAAGGGAAGTACTTTACCAGAGATATTAGCTTTTTATTTTTAACTTAATTTAATAGTAGAGCTATAAACATGGAAACGTTTTGAGATAAGCATGTAAAATTTACGCACACACACAACACACGTCTATACACACACACACACACACACACACACACACACACGCATATATATATATATATGTATATATACATTATATATATATACATATATATATACACACACATTGATATAGGTGTGTATGCGCGTGAATCTGTGTGGATGTAATCATATGTCGACAGCTGTATATGAACGCATGTATATAT
>NC_068989.1:61693322-61696156 GCF_001194135.2 Octopus bimaculoides
TATATATATATATATATATATATGTGTGTGTGTGTGTGTGTGTGTTTGTGTGTGTTTGTGTGTGTGTGTGGTGTGTGTGTGTGTGTGCGTGTGCATTTGTGTGCTTGTGTACTCGCATGTGCAATTGTATATGGATACATATGTACTTATTCATATTCACATATTTGTGTCATACAAAGGAACATTTTTCAATGAAAGAATTGACAAAAGAATGAAAGTGCCAAATATCACAAAGTTTTGAACACTATATTATGTATAGATGCAATAAATTCTGTATAAACCACTTTGTTGCAGTAAATGGTGTATTTCTTTAAAAGCAAACAATGGTTCTTTTCACAGAAGATATAAACACAGGATAATAGCAAAAATATTTCTTAAAACTTGAAGCAGCGTAAATTACTCAGAGAAATGCATAATCGTTGAGAAAATATGCGCTCTAATGTTTATATTTTAAAAGATATTAGATAAGTGTTTTAGAGATGTATTTAACTTTCAGGTAGCATTCATCATTTCATTTAACTAAGAAATAGTTGATAACTGTAACGTCCCTACTTTATTCTAATATTTTAAAAGGAAACCAAGCAAATGAGTGTAAAATTGTAAAAGGTCTTACTGTGAATATTTTGGCATTTTTTATTCCTGGCTTAACTTTTCAGAAATGTGCGTTTATCTGCTTTATGCCTATTATGTAACCAAGGGAAATATATTGTGTAATAATGTAAAGCCACCGTTCGATTAGTTCTGGTGCCCAACTCTAAGCATCATAAAAATTAAATGAATCATAAATTACACCATATTCATGAGAAAAGGTGTTTTCTATTCTTAGACTTAAGATAACTGATGCTGTTGCGAAAGAACCCCTTCTCTTTTTGATCTACTGAGGCCTTTGTACATTTTACTGAGTGCCGTTAATGAAATTTTGTTACTAAGGTAATTAGTGTAGAAAAAAAAATCCATGCTCACGGTATCAAACGCTTTGTATAAACAAATTTAGCACAAAATAGAACCCAATTCCTAATTGATAGAATGCTAGTTACTTTTAAAGAGGAACTAAAAATTGAAATTTGGATATAAATATAATAGAATACCTTGTAAAAGTTGTCGAGAATATATCTACACCATCACTTTCAGCATCTTTTGATATATATATATATATATATACACACACGATAACAATGTAAATATTTATAATGAGTTGAATAAAAAATGTTCTGCAAGTTGACTTCTCTGAGTTTTGTTCAAACATTGATATCTAAAATCAAATATTTCATATACTAAAATAAAACTGTGGTATTTTCTTGCAATAATCTCTGCGCAAAACGCTTTTGTATCCACAAAACAAGAAGGAACACTTTACCTCATCTTAAAATTATCTTTTATTGGTTTGGTCACAGGCTATAAAATATAACAGAAATAAATGAAATGAAATATTGTCATTATTTTTGTTTTGCAAATTTGAACATCATTATCTGAATAAAAGCCATCGAAGAAGAATTAAAAACAGCAACCGTTGTGAGAAATATGTTCGCAAGTATGTTCTCAAATATAAAATGCAATTTATCATGAGTAAGAATATGACTAGTACTCCGTAATTTTATTACAATTAAATGTAATTTAGAACAAACATTCTCTAGAACCAAAATTATAGAGAAGTAATGCATATACAATTATAATTGGAGCGGTAAAAGTGTATAAGACTCATTTAGCATGGATCGTTGTACATGACATATTCATCATTAAATGTTTTGTATTAGGCAGCGAGGTAGCATATTGTTAGCGTATCAGACAAAATTGTTTAGCATTACGTTCTGAGTTCAAATCTCACTGGTCTCAAGTTTGCCTGTCATTCCTCAAGGATCATTATTATAAGTATCAGTCAAATACTGAGGCTTATGTACTTGACTTATCCCCCATCTAAAACGCATAAACTTGTGCCAAGTCTTGAAATGATCTAATTCTTTATATATGATGTTCCCTACGTAGATATGTCTATTCATATAACCAAACTTCTAAACAGCCATGTGTATCACTCTGAAATGATAACAAAATCTTCAGACATTCCAATTATATTTTATATGAGAATACCGCTTTATTGCAAATTTAAAAGCAACATTACCGGAATTTCCATTTTTATCTCTCGATTTGAACAAACCTTATTCACTGAAGTTACATCGCCTACGTTTTTTCCTTATTTGCGTCTTTAAATTTATCATAATGTCTACTTATCCATCTCATTTATATTGTACTTTGACAGTCATTACAATATTGGTAGAGTAACTGGTATTTCAAATAAATGTAGTACATAGATTTCACATATATGGCAAGGATCGCTATTCAAAGAAGTTTCGCGCACGACTTATAATTTTCCGACTTACTTTAAAACTTATGAAAGGAAACAGGTAAATGTAGTTCTGTATACACAAAATCTAAATAGTACCCATACATACCCTCACACATACGCACACATACACCCACATCCTCACATATATACACAGACACACACATATATTTGTGTGCGTAGATCAATGCAGTGCACTTCAACTATGTTACTTATCCCTGTTATGATTGAGATAGAGTATCAGAAAATAACATAGATGATGTAAATGAATGCAAGGTTGTGCGTCCTGAAGAACTGTGATCCGAAAAATGAAATGGGATCTAATCTCACAAGGATTTTTCAGTTGGCTACACTTGAGAAATTGATTAAAAACAAGACTCGGCGCATCAAAGATGAATTCTTTTACCCCCCCCCCACACATATCGAAAATATAAACGTTTCATATAGATGTATGCATGCACACACACACATACACATGCAAATATATATATATATA
>NC_068989.1:61696740-61700891 GCF_001194135.2 Octopus bimaculoides
ATATATATACATGTATAATTAATCTAATTCGATGGTAAATATAATATATATAACAAAGAGTTACACATAATATGAAGAGAAAACAGCCTAATTAATATTAAATATTAATTGTTTGAAAGAACAGTGAAATTTAGTAAATTGTTAATGAAACAGACCTGTCGTAATTCGATGATAAATATAATATATAATAAAGTGTAACACACAATATTAAAAAAAAACCGCCTACTTAATTTTAAATATTAATTAAATATTTGAAAGAACAGTAAAACTTAATAAATTGTTATTGAAACCGACCTATCGTACATCTGTAGAACTTCAGAAAAAGATTCCACTTCACAGTTTCCTCTTATGTGCTGCAGACAAAAACAAGAACTCAATTTCAGAACTTAATTTTAGAAACTATGGCAAAGTTTGATATATGTTGCCACGTAAAGTTTGTGGAGAGGAGAATATGACATTGGAACAAAAGAAATGTGTTAGGTACTTAATATCATACACGAACACTAAGTTCGAAGCGTATCACGTTTTTCTTGTATTGTTAGTCCGGTGTCAATAGAAAAAGTAGAGCTGGATTGATTTAGCAGATGGAGCATCAAAACATTCCAGTATTTAATAAACTTTTATTTCTTTACGATTTCAGGTTCTGTGAAATTTTAGAAAAAAATGTTTTTCAGAGAATCAAAATCTTCGTATATTTTCGAAAAAAAATTCCCCAAGAAATTCTCGCAATAAAACCAAAAAAATTAGGATTCGGGAGAGATTAAAATTTTGAAATGCTGACTCTTTTCTCAGAATCGGGATTCGACAACATCGGAATCTGTAAAAATAAAAAATAAAATAAACGGAAAAGAGGTGGGTTATTTATTGTTCACCTCCGCCAAGAATATAACTGGGTTTTTATCCTCTTTCGCACTTTAACTTAGGATATTTTGTCCCAAGGGTTTTATCCGAGGGGTTTTGTCCTAGAGATTGGGTATTCCGGGCCCCGTCCTACCATTAACTTACAACCACAACTCAACAATAAGCAACATTTGATTTGACAAAATAATTAGTAATATCATAATGAGCTCTTTTTTTTTGTATATAGCGCAGATGTACTTTTCTACGATAGTTTCGTCGTATTGTAAAGAATATAGACTGATTCATTTATGTATACGATCGTGTTATGGAGTTGCAAATTTATCAATCGTCGGAGTAAGTAATATTTTGTAAAATATCTGAACTGTTTCTAAAGATTAGTCTGTGATATTGTTTTTGTCAATAATCCTTTTTCTAACAGACAAATACTTTGGTATTATAATATTTACCCGAAAAATTCTAACGCTAATTATGAAAACATGTCTGTTCTTTTTAATCGTAAATATCTTGGAAAATGCATAGTGCATGTCAATGATTAAAGTGACGCATCCATAAACGATACATCTTTTGCATATGAAGGAATAGATTATTTAATCAATCTTTCTCTATTTAAGTTAATAGCGTGTGATTTGAGGATGGAATTGCTGCTATTTCTAGCGGTTCTTATGACTGAATACAAGTACCCGATATGACTCGAGTCAGCTTTAATAGCTATTGATAGCCCGTCAAACCAAAAAGATCCGCATTCTGCATCAGATTCACGACCAACGTCATAGCCTAAGGGCATACCATTCCGACTAAAAGGATGTGCTATTAGAATCCGTATTGCTGAACTGAGAGGGTAAATTAGAGAGACTGATTTCTTTCTTCTTACCAATGAGAGTAGTAGTAGTAGTAGTAGTAGTAGTAGTAGTAGTAGTAGTAGTAGTAGTAGTAGTAAACGACAAATAAAACGATGACATCGACGATGATGACGGTTATGGGTACACAGGTCTGGTTGCCTTGGTAATGGGTACAAGACCGGAGGAAAGGAAAGAATGTGCTTCACTAGCAGCGGAGACGTAAGCTGCCATAAGGTCACAAAGTTCAGAGCTCAGAAGAACTTGTTTCTTTTGTTCTTGCTGCTGAACTCCAAAGAAAAATATTGAAAAGGATTTTTTGAAGTGTTTTTGATGAGATAAAAGTTTTTTGAATTTTGCTTTAGTTTGCTTTCAGTGCCTCCCTCATTTATTGACGGAAACTAGAACAATTTTGGCAATAAATATTGAAATATGATAAATGTATGAGAGAAAAACCTGGCATTCAGCGGTATATTAATTACACACTCTGACCAATTATCTTTACTACAGACATGAGATTATGCAAGACATTTTTTACGGATATTTACGGTGTTCGCCAACTATCTCTGCGTGGCAACCGGTGCTGGTGTGTTTGCGTCGTCGTAACGTAGTGGATCGTCACAACTGACCGATAGAATAAGCACCAGACTTAACAATATATAAGGGATCTAGCTTTTTCATTCGCAAAATATGCATTTTTTTAAAAGACAGTAAAAAATATCAAAATCGGCTATAATAATAAAGTTTTCCAGTCTAATAGCTATGAAGGTATGATGTTGTGGAGACAAAAGATATGGAGAAAATGTTATAGGGGTTTGAAAATTGAAAAAAAAAAAAAAAACTGTGTATTTATAGCCAATAGCGAGACAGAAATTGTCTGCGTTTAGCAGAGCGGTGTCAACTTTAATATTGTACCCTATGAAATTTATAGTTCAGCGTTTGTGAAATGACCTCTTCATTGTAGGTTTCTAAATAAACAGAAATATTTAATAAAATCAACATCTATCATCTTAATGTTTCTTTAATCTCTTCATTGACTGTGTGTTTTTAATATTTTAAAAATTTGTAATAGTAATATATTTGTCTGCATGTGTTTACTTTATGCGTATTTCAGTTTAATGATTACCTATCATGTATTTGTGTACATCATTAATATATAAGTGCACGTGTGTGTGTGTCTGTCTCCAAGTCTTCAAAGCTGAGTAACGTTTTCATGCTTGGTCTTGTAAACTACGATAAGAAAACCTGTATCTTTGCATGCCGAATTCAAAGATAGCGTCAAATTATCCGTACTAAGTTCACATATTCCATTCACCTTCATAATGTCAAGAAACTGTAAAAGTACCGGAAACAACTTTTGCTATATATGAAAAATATGTAAAATATTAAGACAATTGGCGAAAAATATCTATAAAATTCTATTGTTGAATATAAATTTTCATTAAATAAAAACACGTGGGTGAAGACGAATCTCGTTATGTGAAGAATCAGCACAACTTGCGGATGGAACACAAAACAATGTGCGGTTGTCATGGTGACGAGCTGTTAATACCTCACTGTCTGTTGATTGGCTAAAATTACCCAAATTTTTCAAATTTAATTCCAAATAATAACAGATTCTTTAAAAGAAGTAATATATTTCTAAATCTCTCATAGAGATTTAAGCAGTAGTAATGCGAAAAAGTAGTTGTATGCTGTCAACTTAATGTGACAGTCCCATAAAGGGAATAATACTACTGCTATTTTGCCCTAGGAAGCAGCACCCCTTCCTGTCGGCCTTGACACCCACATTGTTGTTGTTGGGGCTAGGACTGCTGGTGTTGGTGTCGCTGGAGGTGATGGTGGCGTCGGTAATGATATCGCAACTGTCGGTTATGGTGGAGGCACGCTTGTTATTGCGGTCCCCTTCATTGGTAGTGGAGTTGCTATTGCCGCTAGAGTTATCATTAGCTGTGGTTGCGCTGCTGTTTCTGCCAAGGCCACTGTCATTGCTGCTGCTATTGCCGTTATAGCTGGTGGTGGCATTGGACCTGTTACTACTGCTAAATGTGTTGTCAGGTCTTCTACTCTAAACGTTGAGGAAGCTGATGATAGTGTTGATGCTGATTGTGTTGTTGTTGTTGTTGTTGTTGTTGTTAATGATGTTACCTTCGGGAGAACTGTCAATGCCGTCTCTGGTGCTGTTATTGCTATTGGTGCTAATGTTGCCAACTGTACCGATGGTTGCAGTGTTGCTGGTTCTGTTCTCGAGTCTACGGCTGCTACTTCTTCTACCAGTGGTATTGCTGGATTTTGCTTCTACGTCGGCTTCATAGACGACCACTTTGGTTTCGCGGTGGCCCCATCCTGCCTCTGCTTGTGGCTTAGGGGCGCTAATTAGAATGCTCTCAATGTTGGGGTCACAAGTAAACGAGACTCTAAAGTTATGCCTGCTGAAAATGGGCCCGTACCTAT
>NC_068989.1:61701564-61703265 GCF_001194135.2 Octopus bimaculoides
GTTTCTATTACCAGACCAGGCGTCGTGAGTGTTTATTGAGCGAAAACATCTAAAGCTCCACGAGGCTTCGGCAGGGGATGGTGGCGAACCCTGCTGTACTCTTTCACCACAACTTTCTCTCACTCTTACTTCCTGTTTCTGTTGTGCCTGTAATTCAAAGGGTCAGCCTTGTCACGCTGTGTCACGCTGAATATCCCCGAGAACTACGTTAAGGGTACATGCATCTGTGGAGTGTTCAGCCACTTGCACGTTAATTTCACGAGCAGGCTGTTCCGTTAATCGGATCAACTGGAACCCTCGACGTCGTAAGCGACGGAGTGCCAACAACAACTTGTGATTTTTACGGGCAGCTAGATATATAACATATATTGTATTATAGTAATAGCTAGTGATTAAGGAGTGTGCGACATATGTGAATTTTTGACATTACATAATTTTCTCAATGATACGTGTTGCTATTTTACACGGTGGTGATTATCCGGAGTATTTAGCATATTATACTGACAAGTGGTATACTTCTGTACAATGTGGTGATTCGAAAGAACTTTGTTGTGTGTTCAGGGTTTACACTTTTGGTGACTTCTTTGAATTTGGCTGTGCTTAGCATTATTACTTTCTGAACCTGTAAAATGTATATGTTTCTGCTCATATGTATTCATAATTGTTGCTTCAAATATTATTAGTCATGTTTGTTTCTTGAATTCCCTATTCTAGGCGTATATCTATTTGAAATTAGTGTTGTAATTTAACTTTTTCCGTATTTCCTTCTGGGCAATGCTTTGGCTAGATACGTTCGAAATGTATTTCAGATAATAGAAATATTTAGTTTTTTTTTCATGATAATTTGACGGGATCATTTCTCAGTCTGGAATTGTACGCACTGAATACAGTTTTGTTGTGCTGCGTTTATAAATTTTTTTCAAAACTTCTCATCTATTTTCAGATGGGAGTCGACCAGTAATTATAAAAGTCTTCTCGATCAATTTCTGAAGCATGGACAGGTGGAAATGATGTAGTTAAATGTTTCATTCTGTTCGTTGCATTGGTTGCACATTGACGTTAGCATATGTTTATATTATTTTATTATTTTAATTATTTGGTTTTATTTTTCCGTCTAATTTTGATTTTAGCGTATGTCTGAAGCCATTCTTACGTTTCATTCTAGGTAACATCTTTCCAGTTAAATATTCTTGGATCTTTTTTGTTTGACGGGCAACATTTTTTTATGTAGTGTTTTTGGTACTGAAACACTTTCAAACTTCGAAAACTTGTATATTTTGTGTTATAGAACAGATAAAAAATTTTGTGTTCGAAGTTATTTCATGTAAAAAATTGTCGTATCTCGGTAATTTCAACCAATCAGTGACGTCTATTGAGGTGAAAACAATTACGTCGTGGAATGTAAACAACGGTGTCAGGGGATCTTTTCCCTTGAATAAAATTAGTACCGTTGTTTGTCAACAAAAACTATCCGTTGTCAACAACAACTATCAGCGGTATATATTTCGTTTGTCACTGTTATTTATGACATCGTTCGTGCGTTTGTACTGGTTTTAGCTTTAGGGTTTTAGGGTTAGGGTTCGGGTTTTAGAGTTAGGGTTAGTTTTAGGATTACGGTTAGGGTTATGATTATTTTTGCCATAACCTTAACCCTAACCCTAAAACCCTATAACTCATAACCATAACCCTAAACCTAACCTT
>NC_068989.1:61703446-61705582 GCF_001194135.2 Octopus bimaculoides
CAACTTTAACATGAAATAACTTATTAAGAAGTAATTTTTGTTAAGAAGGCTAAGAGAAAAAGATGTTTTATGTGACACATTTTACCAGTACCCCAAGTTTGAAAGTGTTTCGTTAAGAAAACAAGTGTTGCCCGTCAAACCAAAAAGATCCATATTCTTTAACACATTTTCAAATTTGTTCTTCATTTTGATCATTTTAGCTCTTGTCCTCACCAAGTATCCAACTAGGATAACTTTAAGATATAACAAAGCGTTTAAATGAAAATTTACTAAGAATATTCTGGAAGCATTTTTGTTCATAACAACTGCATCAAGAAATATTCTGACTTTTCACTTGGAGCATTTTATGGGAATAATTCGAGATAAAATTCTAATGTAAATATTTACATTGCTTTTACTTAAAGTTGATAGAAATTTGGTGGTATTTTATTACAAAACATGGTTCTGTCAAAAAAATATACTCCTCAGAAACAGGAGACTTCTTTTTCTTTCTGTTCTTATAGCTTTTAGTTTGAATAATTAGATTTATTGTTGTCGCTTTTATCATAACAAACTGAAACTAACTCGTCCACTCTATAATTTGTTTGGCTAGAAATTACTTGCCTCTCACAATCTATTGATTTAACATAATCATTTTAAATTGAGAAGGTCAGGAAACAGCAATACGTTCTAAGTTAGCTTAATTGGACATTGATATATAATTGATTCAGTACCAGAGGACGAAGATGTAAAAGAACATAAATACGTACGTGTGTGTGTATATGTCTGTGTGTGTGTATGTTTGTGTGCGTGTGTGTGTCTGCATGTGTGTATGTGTGTGTGAGTGTGTATATGTGCGTCTGCGTATGCGTGTGTGTGTGCATGTACGTATGTGTATGTAAATGACTGAGCATTTTTGTGTGAATGCGAAAATACAGACACACATACACATATGTATATATCCATACGGTTAATTATATTAGAATAATCTATACACGATGTGTTTTATTTCTGAGCTAGAATGAGGAGACAAATTTAACTATATTACAGCACCTGTCAAATTTGATTACTACTTCAGATATATTTTTAGTAGAATATAGATTATTATTATTATCATTTTTTTTTCGGAATGTACCATTGTCATCTATTAAATTTTAAACAAATAAATATTTTTGGCACACCTCAAATTTCAAGTGATAATTCTCTCATAAAACTAAGTAAAGCAATAGTTGATACATAGAAAGCATATACGTACATCATGCTGGAGGGTTAACGTTTGGTTGAATATAAATAACGCTATTTTTTTCAGCGAAAGACATTTATGATTTTCGGATTGTGCAGAAGGAATATGATTCACAATTAATTTTCATGCAGCTTGTAACTTCAGTTGGATAACATATACCGGTTCCAATTTTCGTTCGAAGAAGTTCCATTTGCCATTGATAAATGCATTCACTATGTATTATACATATACATATGTGTGTATATGTGCGTGTGCATGTGTGTGTATCTGTCTGTGTGTGATGTATGTATGTATGTGTATATGCTTAGCTGTGTGGTAAGAAACTTCCAGTTCCAGATTCAGTCCCACTGTGAGGCAAATTGAGCAAGTGTCTTCTACTATAGCCTCGAGCCGAGGCTATAGTAGAGTGCTTTCCGTAGTGTATGTGCTGTACCCATCAAGGTTATCTTTTGTAGTTCATGGAAACTGGAGTTGCCTGGGAGTTGCTTCACTATACTTCCCAGGTCCCTTCTTTATCTTTTCCAACGCAACAATTACTACAGGTCTTATCGTAGTACTAAGCTTCCACATTTTTGTGATTTCAATTTGCAGATTTTATAGTTAGAAAGCTTTTCGTATTCTTTACTTGAGACATTTTGATCTTGTGGGACAGACATATCTATTAACAGACAAGTTCCTCTTTGAATAAATGATGATAATAATAATAATAATAATAATAATAATAATAATAATAATAATAATAATAATAATAATAATAATAATAATAATTATTATTATTCCAGTAGCTGCATGATTTCGTCGAATAAACAATTCGTATTGCCAGGGCCATACGTGTGTGTGTGTGTATATATACGCAATATGCGATTTTAGCAATACGCCTGAATTGTAGAGCATATATGTCGCATGGCCAAAAA
>NC_068989.1:61706210-61708710 GCF_001194135.2 Octopus bimaculoides
TATATATATATATATATATATATGTATATATATATACGGCGAGAGAGAGAGTGAGAAATGAATAGAGAAAGAGGGAGAGTCAGACAAAGAGACGTGTGTGTGTTTGGTGCACGTCTATCTCTCTCTCTCTCTGACTGAGCCAAAATCATGTGAATGGACGTGGTAGACCGAAACAGATAAAGGCCAGACATACATATGTGTGTATATGTATGTAGGAATGTGAGTACGTATTTCTGTGCCTGTGTTTGTATGTATATATAAGTATACACCCTCCATCTTTCATCTCCATTGCTTCTTTTTCTTTTATTTTCTCTTGAAGCTGTTCTTATTTTCATTTTTTGGGGCTTTCTTTTATCTCCATATGGAATTCGTGGAAAAATTCTTTTCATTTATGTTTCTCGTTTCTTTTAGATTTATTTACGGTACACCTTCGTATTTTCTTCCTCGTCTGATTTAAAATCTTCAGTTGATATCTGAACCAAAGTAAATAGATGGCTCATCTCCGTAGTTTGATCTTAACATGGGGACCCTCAACCACGGAGGTGCACTGCAACCGCTGGTGTTGCAGGGACTTAGCGACGGCCCTGAGTATTGCTCTTCATGTATTATGTGACACGTTAAGTGAAATGTCAAGACACAATTTCAATGTTACAAAGAAATATAAGATAACAAACATGAAAAACAAACAAATAAAACAGGAAAAAGTGTACAAACTAATGAGCAGTTTTTATAATAATTTAATGAAAATAATCTGAAACTTACATGAATTTATAGTTTTGACGTGAGGCATATTGGAAGTCAAATTCAAAATTCAAAATTTGAGTGCTTAGAAAGAGAATTATCAATAATCAGATTGGCATCTACAACAGATATTGACCGTGTTGATGACATCGTTGTTATCTTTCTGCATTTCAAACTTCAAACTCTCACTTGAAGTACATTGGTCTCACTTCATCTGTCATGGTGTCTTTTTTACCTCATACTTTAAACCGAGTCTTAACAGCTTCTTTCTATATATTCTGCCGATAAAATTACCCTGGTGTTTGTGATTCCAAGGAAAATATAAAAATGTTTCCTTTCATCTTTTAATTCACATATTAATAACAAATACCTTACAACATTTTGTTCGGTAGAATATGAATAGAATGTTACATTTGTAAAACAATAGACCCCACAAAATTCTGATCAGTTTTCTTGAAAATTAAATACTTTGAAATAAATGCAGGAGTACAATTTTCTGGAAAACAGCATATAAAAGAAAAAATTGTTTATTATAATCAGCAATAATTTTCAGAATTTGAAATAAATACCGAAACAATAATTTGTTGACAACATACAACTCCTGATTTCATGTTATATGTAGTCAATATTGTTGGAAAGGGTGACTGTACCATGCACATATTTCAATCCTTGAAAATGAGGGTTTAACATTAAAATACAACCTATTTAAGGTAGCATTTATCAAAGTCAGTAGATTTAGTTCTGTTATTGTCGCCACTTTTAAATAAATTACTCTTGAGCAATTATAGTTGATTAAAGACATCAGACAGTTATTGTACATACTACTCATTTCATCTACTCTGTACAACTGAGTCAACAACAATTGTTTATGATAGGGTTATAATTCTCAAGTGAAAATTAAAACGCTGTAAATACGATCATACAAGCCAATGTCAGGTGACTAGTATTATTATTAACATAATACGGAGAAAAAAAAACTGGATAATTCATTTGCAAAACAAATAAAATATTAAGTTAGGTAATAAATATCAAGACAGGTAAGAACACACCAACACTGCATCATATATGTAAAGTATCAATACTATAATTGAGTAAGAATATATATTTTAGATTTATATTTTCTTTGTACTATAAGTATCAATGCTTAGTACATGGAACCACCATGGGTATACTATGAGCGGTTATTCATGTTGCATGTGCAAAAAATAAAACGAAGTGAAGCATAAAAGATATAAAAACATGTACAAATACATACACAATATACATACAAGCACAATTTTAAATGTTATATGTGAGTTACCTAAAAATCAGCATCAAAATCTTTTCCAGTGTTATTCAGTTAAAAGATACATTACATAACATAAATGTTAACTTTTCTCATATGCACCATTTACACAGAAAAATTTTGCAGATATCTTTTCAAATAGCATAATTATAGAATATACATGTCTTGGCGTTTGCAACAATACATGTATTTGTTTGTGACTCTGATAGTTAATTGATATTGATATTGATAAAGAAGAAGAATTGCACAGGGTGGTATAGGCCTGATAACCTGCATATGTATATATTATATCGAATGGAGGTGTTATATCAAGCTGCTGCTAGCCAAAACTATGAACGTTTAAACTTGGAAATTTTTATTTGCGATTTCATATTTTAAGAAAACCTACTACGCACTGATATAGGAATAAATCATATTAACATTATACAAATATGTTATATAGGTAATCACGACTGAATTTACTTACGTGAAAAC
>NC_068989.1:61710784-61711405 GCF_001194135.2 Octopus bimaculoides
TAGAGAAAGTGACCTGTATACATACAAACATATATACATATATACATATATATATATATATATATATATATACACGCATGTACATAGATATATGTTTGTAGGTATTTCATACGAATATCATTTCATTTGCTGTACATGATCGTGTGTTTAAATTTCGTAAATTAGTATGATTAGTGTGTTGCCAAAACTGTAGATAATCAGCGTGATAAAAGGTAAACACACCAATATATAGAATTGAATATACCGAAAGAAATGGGGAATACATAGCGGGCTACTTTGTCGATACGACTTACACTTAGACCACGCTCTTTATCCATGGTGGAATTCTTCCCGTAACGATAGGACGTGTTACCAGTCAAGCAGTTCCAGAAAGCATTTGCACAGCTCCCACTGTATTTCTTTCGTTGGATCTTTGTAGTACAACTTTCCACAATATGCTGTGCGTCCACATTTTCTATAGTATGCGTGTTTGATTCACTGAGAGGCAAAAGCACTTTCTGAAAGTATAAAAAGAAAAACATGAGGGAAAACAAGTAAATTCTATAGACGACACAAAAATATCTTTGCGTTATGTAATTAATACATATGAATGCATATGTTTGTATATATATACATATATAT
>NC_068989.1:61711824-61722548 GCF_001194135.2 Octopus bimaculoides
ATATATATATATATATATAATATATATGATATAAATCGAACATGGGCGACCGTTGTATTGTTTCTTGTCACGAGGTTCACGGCCATACGGCTGGGTGGATTAGATTGAAAAATGGCAGATATATGGAGAAGGGTGCATAGATTGGAATGCGAGGGTTGCAAACTACTTCCTAGAAAATTCCTAGCATGGAGAATTAATTCCTGGAAAATTCCGAAGATTTCATGGAATGCTCCGAGGATCCCATGGAAAGTTCCGAGGAATTTCATGGAAAGTTCCGATGATGGGGTAGTTACTCCCTCGAAAATTTCGAGGACTTCATGGAAAATTACGTGAATTTCTTAGAGAGATCCGAGGATGGAATAGCTACTTCCTGAAAAAAATTGAGCCCTTCCTGGAAAGTTCCGAGGATTTCATGGAGGAAAGTTCCGAGGATGGGCCAGCTACATCCTGGAAAATTCGGTGATTTCCTAGAAAATTCCGAGGATTTCATGGAAAGTTCTGTGGATGGGATAGCTACTACCGTACACACACACGTTATAACACTCTCATACCACCACACCCAAACCCACACATACACACAGATACCAACCATTGTTTACACGCTCCTGTCCCAGAAAGCATTAGTTCTTTGTCCATCTAGTTCGGTCATTCCAAAATGTAACTACACGTGGACTGTTGGCGATCTTTCCTCCTTCATTTTCGTTTGGACTTTCTTATGTCTTCTGTTTCCAAAGAAGACCTTTGCTCCAAATGTAAAACAAACACTCTTTCTTTCCTTCACTGAGCGTCATATTAATATTTTGCATGTACCACGTCCTCGCTTTGTTGTTTTTTCGTCTTTTTCTCCATATTTTAAAATTATGTTTTGTTTGTATGAATGTATATGTATATTTGAATAATAAGGGTGAAAAAGTGAATACTAATTTGATTAATATCAATTTAAAACCAGTGGCCTAGCATATTGAAAAATCTGAAGATTCAGACATCAATATAGGCTCAAAGTAACACACACATTCATATATACATATGTAAAAATGCCCGAATACTTGAAGTTTCTCACTACCAAGTCCACTTAAAAGAAATTGGTCATCTCCGGGCTGTAGTAAAAGATTCTTGCTTAAGCTACCATTCAACAGTACGACACGTTTGGGAAGCACGATTTTAAATACAGATTTCTAAGCTGTATTTTTTGCTTTTGTTTTTGTTTACCTAATGACTGGAATTCAGATGGTATTTGGAAACTGTAAGATAATCACATAGATTAAGTACCATGTTAGAAATTTAAAGTACATACAGAATCTACAATTTTTAAATGCATTTATTTAAAAAACATATATAGTATATTCTATGAAGTATTACTCATTGATGTTGAAGTTTGCGATATTGAGAAAAACAACGGAACATCTTGTCAGTAGATACTCTAGAACATGCGGTATTTAAAGGTCGAACTTTTCACTAATGTTCGTTCTGTGTAAGTGTGTGTGCATGAGCATATATATATATATATATATATATATATATGTGTGTATATATTTGTATGTATGTGTGTTTGCGCGTCTGTGTAGTAAATATCAGAGTCTGTGTTTACATATACACAGCTGAATATACATCTATATATGTAAGTGTCTCGATCTTTTTATATCTCTATATCTCGCTCTCTTTCTCCCTCCCCCTCTCTCTCTCCCTGTATACATATGTGTGTGCGTGTGCGTGAATACAGCCATATTGGCAAATTTATGTTGTAATAGTTTAAAAGAATGCTTTATTAACATAAAAAAAAATTTGACTATGAAGCTTATCGGGAATTAAAGAGATAAATACTCTTATTGCAGGATAACAACTGCCCATCGACTCAATATATTTGGAAGGAGATTTCACGATAATTACCTCACAGTAAACGTGATAGCATATTTTACTGTCATAATTTGTCTTAAACAAACCTCAAAGGAGTAATGTCTATTGTAAAATATAAGTCCTACAAATGCAAAATCTGTGGCAAGAAACAATCTGATGCGATGTTGAAAACTAACGTCTAAGACCAGTGAACAGTGAAGCGTTTAACTAGAGTTGTTGTTTTCTGTTATAGTAATAGCTGAGTAGATTTTAGTTGTGGAAGTCGTGCTGGTGACATAATTTTCGTAATAATGTTTGTTATCATAACTCCATAAAAATAAAGAAAATTAGTAATAATGGTTTCAAATTTTGGCACATGGCCAGGAGTTTCAGGGGAGGCGCTAAATCGATAAAATGAACCCAGTAGTCAACACAATAATAATAATCATCATCGCCTATACTATAGGCATAATACCTGGAATTTCGCGAGAAGTAGTAAGTTAATTACATCGACAAGAGGTACTTTATCAACCGCGAAAGGATGAAATAAAAAGAAATAAAAACGGAAGAAATGCCGCTAAGTATCTTGCCTGGTATGCTAGTGATTGTGCCAACTCGTCACCGTTGAAAAATTTGTAATAATGAGTGTGTTTCTTTAAAATAGTTTCAGTCAATTGAAAATGAATCAGCTGGGACAATTTAAAAGGTTTTGAAGAATACGTGAACAGAGGTGAAGCTTTAATTGAATGCGAGTGTTATCAGTAGCCGCGAAGTATAATTGTAGTAAAATATGTTAGACTTCTACCTTATTTGCTGGCACTCACACAAATTAATGTGCGTTTGTATACTCTTGTACACAGATAATAGTAATATATACATCCATTCCTCTGTCTTTACGTCCAGAGTTCAAATTCTGCCGTGGTCCCCTTTGTCTTTCATCATTCCTGGATCGATAAAATAAGTACTATTTTGTTCGAGATTTGATGTAATCAACCTATTTCGCCCCCTCCCCCACTGTATGGTTGTGAGCTGGCAGAATCATCAGCACGCCGAGCAAAATACTGAGTTGTATTTTGTCCGTCTTTACGCTCCGCGCCTAGATTCCGCTGAGCTTGACTTTGCTTTCTATCCTATTGGGGTTGATAAAATAAGTACCAGTTGCAAACTGCCTTGATGCAATCGACTTAGTCTTTCCTCCGAAATTTAGCTGACATTTTCATTCTAACTACTTTCAACTCTCTAATCTTTTCCATAGCTAATTATTAATTTACCATTACGTGTTTTTTTATAGTAACAAATACTATATTTTGAATTCTAGCTTTTTCTTATTGCATATATCAGCTCATTTTCCCACGTCATCAACGTTTTCAAATCCTAGTGAATGTCTACTCTAATGCTTTTGTCCATTCTTCTTTCTAACTGCTTCTAGCTTTAACATTTTTTTTGTTATATCAGTCCCACTGGAAAGGTACTGATGCATTCTTTCTCTCAGATTACATTCGTTAAATTTACGTACTATTCCTTTGCGAATGTTGAAAGTATATGCTTCAATATATCTATCTATCTATATATATATATATATATATATATATATATATATATATATATATACACACACACACACATGTATTTATATACATGCTTGTATATACATACGTACGTACATGCATACATACAAACATACATACATGCATCTTAACTGTGTAGTCAAATTATCAAATTATGCCATCTGCTCTGTAGACCATGGCAAAAGACCATTAAACAACTAAAGTAATCTAACCAAACATAATTCTACAGAAATTTTTATTCCTCTTCCATATCGTATTGTTTTGCATTACACACTAAGAGGGAATTTTTCCCACGTGTATGCTGCACAATCATTTGTGCTTTAGCGAACACGTTATTAGTTTGCTCAAGAATGTTTATCATATTAATTGTGTCGTAAATATAGCAACGCTATAGGAACAAAAAATCACTACATACAACATAGCTTTGCGTAATAGTTCTCTCAGTTTATGACAAAGCAAGTTCGATTAATACTCTTAATGACACAAAACGAGTTTGATTAACGATTTTAATGGACAAAAATCATTTGGCCTGAATCTCCTTTGTGAGATCAAACACAATACATGGGAAAGTTTTATACTTATTTGCGAAATATTCCACCTCGCGGAGTGTATTTATGGAACAATTCTCAGTATTTTGTATACTATTCTTGTAGCATTCAAATAAATCTAAATGTTATTTGTGAGACTTGAAGCATACACTATATTATATACAAATGTTCCAAATAGTAGTCATTCATAATTAACGAATACGTAATACACGTCTTTAAATCCTGCATTTTGTAAATTCTATAGTTAGTAGCGCGAGGAAGAAGTACAGATGTACCAGCGATGATACAAGGAATTACATCCTTCCAACTGAATAAAATTATTATTCAGAAGCCTTAAATCAGGGAGCTGGCATAATCGGAAAAATGCCCTGCAGTATTTGTTCCATCTCTTTATAATCTCAGTTCAAATCTCACCGAGATCAAATTTGCCTATCTTCCTTTCGGGTTCAGTTAAATAAAGTAACAGTCAGTTATATCGACTAAGCAATCTACCTGCCCTCAAAATTGAAGGCCTTGTGTCTAAATCAGGAATCATTATTAAAGCTTTGAATCCGCGAGTAGGCTTTAGCAGATTCATACCTCTGGAAAAGAAAGCAGCGAGAGGGATTTTGTGTCAACAGTTGAAAATAACGAATGTTCCTGAAATTATGGAGCTGTAAACACAGAAATATTTGACTTTGCACTTTTGCGACTTCCAGGCGTACAGTCAAACAAAATCTCTCCCGCCAAAGCATACTCGTGAGTTCAAGGGGTTACCGAAGTTTGAGTGTTATAAAAAGTTTAATACAATTTCCAATTTCTGAGTTCAAATTTTGACTTGGTCGGTTCTGCGCTGCAACAACTCAGATTCACTACATTAGTTTAAAAATAAATGTATATCTAGAAGTAAACATTAGCTGAGTATTGCGTTAGATATAGTCGATTATACCCTTCACAGAAATTTGTCACACTATTATTTATGAGACTCATTAAACGCATTGAGGAAATGCTTTGGCACGTTATATTGTGAGTTTTTATATTCCGAGTTCAAATCCTACCGAAGACAATTTTGACTTTGATCCCTCTGAAGTTAATAAAATAAATTCTGAGTACAGCACTAGGAACAACGTTTTCTCTTAACCCGCTCCTTTCAAAATGGTTGGCCTTATTCCTAAATCAGAAAGTATTATCATTTGTGCAGAGCGCTGGTAGAACCGTGAGCATTCCAAACCAAATGTTTAGCAGAATGTTTTCCGACTTTGCGTTTCCTCGTTTTGGGATTTGACAAAATAAGTACTAGTCAAGGGCTGGGTGCGATGGAATCCACTAGACACCCCAACCGCATAATGTCAGGCTTTATTCATATAGCAAAAACAATTTTTACTACTACTATCACCAGCACGATGACGTTATCATAATTTATGTGTGCATGTATGTTAAGAAAATATCGTATGAACAAATTTCACTAAATGTAAAATAATACGTATAAATAATTCACTTTCTATTCATGCTTTCCTATAGATTATTCCTGTTGGGTCAAAATTGAAAACCATCAATGAAATATATA
Source organism: Octopus bimaculoides (assembly GCF_001194135.2). NCBI lineage: Eukaryota > Metazoa > Mollusca > Cephalopoda > Octopoda > Octopodidae > Octopus > Octopus bimaculoides. Next base: position 61,717,320 of record NC_068989.1, read on the forward strand.
ACAGCAGCTACAACATGTTTGAATGTTTCTATATGCATGCATATGAAAGAGTGTATGTTAACGTTCAAGTATGTTTATGTAAGATGATGGAAGATAATTGTTCGATTTGCGTATAATCCCTACAACATAATCTTCATTGTTAGTTTTAGAAAATGTCATTATGAAATGGCATCACTCCAGTTCTTATAGAATTATATTATTTATAGAATGAAAAAAAAAAAAAACGGAAATGTTTCTGAATTGTGTTTGTTATTTGTTGCAGACAACATTGGAAGAATGTTTATTGTTTTGAATTATTATTCTTCAAGATAATATTCTTTACTTTCATAATACTTCCTGCATTCAGTATATTAGACACTCTGCAATTTGAGTAGCAGGATTTCTATTTCTCAGTGCATGAGTATAATCATTCGAGTAACTATTTCATGTATAAATGTGGTCCAATGTTTTTATCTGTCATTGTGAGTTGGGTCTTGTAATTATGACATACTATGAAAAATAGTGTGCTGCATAGACTGTAAGCTCTGTTTTATATGCCGGTGTTGCTGAGGGAAACAATATTCTATGAATCAGTTGACGAACTTACAATGGTAATTTTAGATTATCCCATAATTTGAAAAAAGGTTAAAGCACAGCATATTTTAAATACATTTATAACTATCTCGTTCTAAATGCAATGTAATATTTAACAGGAGTAAGACTTGTTAATGATTCGTTTGAAGACTGAATCAACCTCTGATATAAAACTATGTCTGTAGATATTAACAGAAAAGAATTAAAGGAAGAAAGACATGATGGAGGGCATATATTTCGATCGAATTCATTTACGATAAAATGATGTATATTGTTGATGTAAATTAAATAATTTCAGTGTAACGACAAATTTTCATATGCAAAAAGTAAAACGATATACCCTCAACGCGAATGACCAACGCATATTTTGACTGTTCATGGTATTAGATGAAAGTATGATTTTTGGCGTCAACAATGTGTGTTTCATAGATGCTGACGCTCGAATAATAATATATATAACGGTGAGAAGAACAAAAGCTTTAAGGCTTTGAAGTGAATGTACAAATAAAACGTAAATCTGAACTTATATGAACGTAGGAGAACTGAAGGAAGAAATTTGCGGACATAATCAGCAGCAAAATGATTGTAAATTATAGACTAATAAACATCAATGGGGCATCACCAAATTCAGACATTAACTAGCTAACCACTAACTAATATAATCTTACCCTCTAATTTGATATATCATGACGTTATAAAGGACTGAATTACTAATTTAAAAGGTGTCAATGTCTCAAATATACACCAGTATTTATCTGCAGCACAATCACACGAAACATACATTTGTCTAATATGCATACATATATGAGTACAACACACACACACACATACACACACACACACACACACACACATAATTATATATACATTTACACACACACATATGCATATATTATACATAAACATTCATGTATACACTTACATAACAAGTATACATGCATATAGATACGCATATATATATATATATATATATAAACATATTGATACATGCATTAATATATATATATACACATTCGCACACTCACACACACACAGACACACAAACACACACACATATCCGTATGTATAAATGTGTAAATGCGTTTCGTGATGTGCTTATATGTGTGTGGTCTGTGTACTTGTGGGCGAGTTATATTGTTTCTGCAACACACATAAACTCGCACGTAGACACACATAAGCAAACGCATACACACACACAAACATGTATAGGTTCTCAGATTCTCCTCCCGCATTACATAATATATATTATTGTGGAAGTCATAAATTTAGAGAAATCAATCGATTACAGACTGTGCACAGATTGCTTTCTTTGATCATCAAATGCAACGCCTTTCAGAGACCAAGAAGTAATTAAGAAATTAGCAGCAATAGAATCTAAATTAGTTATCAAAAGAATATTTACTTTGTAATTTGTAAAGTTAAATTATTCCTAAAAGCTACAATATAGAAAATAGTAATCGATTTAAGCATGTCCAAACTTAAAATGTATTCGACACTTTATATACTTGTGAGTGTTAGCAAGAACACGGAACCTTTCTTTGATTGGTCATCTAGAAATTTTGTGGCTTCCTTTCTCTTTACTGCAGAAGTCTGACATTTCTGAATTCGAATGCTGCACGCTTTATATATGATTAATTACTGAGGATTGGTTCATTTTTTTTGTTTTCAATTATCAAGAAGACAGTCTATCATTTCATGAAATCAATGCTTTGGATGAATATTTTAAAGATACTTTTTACTATTATGTTTTCGTTCGATAGGTTAATGTTTGGTATCATTTCTAGAAGAATTCCCCATCCACAACCTGTTGATGTAAAACATCCTGATGTAAAGTTTTATAAATTAAAAGTATTGGTTGTTGTGAATATTATATTTTTATTAGCTAATTTGAAGTTTGTTTGTTTCTAATTGTGTTTATATTGCCTTCTTTTTTCATTTTAATATCAAGTTTGGTATTTCTATTTTGCAACGAATCTCCCTCCGTCACCTTTAAGAACGGTATACTGAAAATGTTTTTTCGGTCCTATGTGCAAACACCAAATTATATATTACACTGTTTTCGATAACTGAAGGAGGTAAAATAATTATGTCCTTACTTTTGTTATGATCGATAAGCAAATTGAGCCATCATTTAAGAAACAAATTTCCTTAGAATTATATTTAATTCTATATAAAATGGTGAACAATTGTTGAGTAATCCTTTCACTTCTAAGAATATAGAATATAGAACATAGTAAACCTTTCAATTCTGAGAATATATCGCCCTTTTCTTTTTGTATGAGTTATACTAAAGCTATAATTGAATTTATTTCATTATAAAACTAAATACTCATCACGGATTCTAATTTGAATATTTAGCTTTGTGGTTTTGCAACTTAAGTTTGTATCATGAATTACTAGTAAACCTAACTTTACGTAGAATTATGTATATAAAACAGAAATTAGTACATTGAAATTACTACGTGAAACATGAATTGTAGTGCAGAATAAGAAGTGCATTCAAACGAACTCTGTTCCGTTGTTTATAACACATCAGCTAATCAGTATGTTAGATTCAGTAGCCATGAAAGTGTTCTTTCTGCTTTCAGCTACTATTAACGCCGGAATGAAAAGCTCTTCCCAGAACTACATAACTAATCACCCAACTACTTCAACATCCTCTGTATTTCTTCGACTTGTTCCGAATTGGTACGAGATAAATAGCTGAATATTTATAATAGACTAGTGATATCGTTTATAAATATCCGTCCACATATATTTATCTGTATATATATTCCTACAGATAAACAAATTAAACATCATGTGCCGACGATATATTCAAGAGTTGTGACCGCTGATCCTATCAATGAAAAAGAGGCTCATAAATATATACATTGTTTGTCGAAGTGCTTAGGACAGAAAGGGTAACTTAAAAAGTGTAGGAATTCAAAGCTGATCTAATAATAAGTAAATCATGTGATCATAAAATCGATTGCTTCAATAATGTATACATTTATCAGAAAACGTGGACCATTCTGCCAGATATTATAAATCATATCTACGATTTTATATCTGTCAAATAGAATTTTAAGACGATACTTTTTTCCAGAATATGTGCCAGTGTTAATGGAATATAATCAACTCATTTGTGGAAAATTATGCTGTGCATGGCTTCTTGTATATTCATAAGTACGTATAGTCAAACTGATAGTCATATATACACGCACGCTGCACGCTCGCATATACAAACTCATATTTAATAATGCATGTTTTCATCTATCTATGTGTCTGTTTTTCTTTTTATCTGTCTATCTGTGTAGTTCTCTATTTCGCCAGCTATGTATCTATACATACATTTATCAACATACATGTACATATAAACAAGTGTATGTGCATGTATGTATATGTATATATATGCATGTGTGCGTGCGTGTGTGTGAGTATGTGTGTGTATGTGTTTGTGTGCATAAAATATATATGAACTGATTTAAGCAACTTGACATCTGTCCAAAAACATACCATATTGGAATGAAAAATAGCCTGAAGAATTATAGAAACATCGTTTTGGGGTCATGCGTTATCAGTCAAGTGCCACATAGTTTCATGTTCTTTATTTCCCCCGGCAGAACAGCTTATATGGAAAACAAATAAAAAAAAAACCCTTTCATAGATATCTGTAAATCGAATGCAAAGTGATATCGATTCGAATTAGTATTGTAGGTTAGATATGTTCTGTATAGAAGACCATACTCTTTGCAAGTAGTATGTCATGTCACTGGAGATCTATGTATATTTTTTTCCTACTTATATGGAGAATGACGACGTCGTATGAGGTTGGGAGGTATGTTCTTGACTTCATGCAATATTATGTTAGTAAACGATTTTATTGCAAATAAAATTAGTATATGGAGTATATAAGCCTTAAAATCTTAAATACAAATAGATATTCATAACATAGAAACATTTAGGACTATTACAGTTTTATTCATCTCTGTATGTTAGTGGCATTTATATCACTGACTACGGAATGCTGGAAAGTTAATCCTTTCTGGAATGGTTTCATAAAAAATCTGAATATAAAGTAGTGAAACTAAATAGGCGAAAGTGTGTAGTTCGGCGCTCAACTAACTGCTCCAACTAAATACTGAATTTTTACACACAGGCAATGTTAAAGATCCTTTGGGCTACTCCATTCTCAAGTAGTCTGACTAGTTCCTGTTTTAACCACACTATATGCGTATCAGTTTAAATTAAATGCAGATGAATTTGAACAAAAAAGGAGCGGGTTTTAACTAAAAACTGTAAAGAAGAATGTTATTCCATCTACTGAATCTCCCAATCAAAAGCAATTCTATCACTCAGAAAAAGAAACATAGCATCTAAAGTAAGCATTGCAAAAATAGAAATCAGATAGTTATGGCCTTAAGGTTTGATAATTATGTAACATTTCACAGTATTATGTTAAATATATGGCAGTCGGTTCTCAGAAAGTCATTGACTCTACTTGAAGAAATTTGTCATCAGCTAGAATCTTTTTATCCCAGGAAATCAATACGCTATTAACTATATGATTTGATCCATTTCCACATTAACAGTAATAGATATAGGTTAAAATATTGATTTAAATTATAAATGTACACACACACACACACACATATATATACATATATATATATA
>NC_068989.1:61724964-61725971 GCF_001194135.2 Octopus bimaculoides
CATGTAATATAGGTATACACACACGTACAGACTCACACACCAATGCACACACACGAACGTATGTCTGCGTGTGCACGTTCACATGTTTGGATCTAATTTTAAGACAACTCCCTTATTGTCTTCTGCCTTCAAACCCCATGCCTAGCTACCAAAGACTGTGTCCTCCACTATCCATGACCTCATTTATCCTCCCGTCTCCCTCCCACCGCACCCAACCTCATTGTCCGCACACCTCGCACCCCACCATTTACTTCCTTCCCCTAAATCCACAAACCCAACAACCCTGGTCACCCCAGCGTCTCCGCCTGAAACTGCCCCATGGAACTGATCTCTAAATACCTTGACCTTGTCCATGCCCCCTAGTGGCTTCCCTACCCTCACACATCCATGACACTAACCATGTTCTTCGTCTTTTCTATTCTTTCTCCTCCCCTCCTGACCCCTTTAAACTTCTCTTCCCTTTGATATCAAGAGTCTGTATACGGTGATCCCACACCGCGAAGGACTTCTTGCTCTCAAACACTTCCCAGACCTTCGGCCCAAACAAAAACATGACACGTCCACTCTTCTTCGTCTGGCCGAAGCTGTTCTCTCCCTCAACTGCTTCTCGTTCGCGGGGGAGCTTTACAAACAGCCTCTGGAGTGGCCATGGGAGCGAGAATAGGCCCCAACTATACGAAGCTGTTCGTTGGCTACGTCGAGACCCAAATATGTTCAAGATTCACTGGTCCCACTCCCGAACTATACGGTCGTTATATTGATGTCTGTATCGGTGCAACCTCGCTCTACTACGAACAACTAGACACATTCCTCACCTTTATTCTGCCCTCGAATTCTTCTGCACCATTTCCAACACTTCCCTCGCCTTTCTCGACATTTCAGTCAACATACACAAATTTGCTCTCACTACCTCCATCCACTACAAACACACCGACTCACACTCATACCTTAAATTCTCTTCCTTCCACCCTACCCACACCATCTTTTGTTTTTCTGTAATTTTCAAC
>NC_068989.1:61728591-61729573 GCF_001194135.2 Octopus bimaculoides
ATATATATATATATATATATATATAAACACACACACATATATGTATGCACATTTTTATTTTTATTTTTAATTATAATAAAAATGATATTACATTAATCTGATGGTATGTTCTATACTTTTGCATAATTCAAATTTATTATTCTTAAATAAGAATCATTGACAGTGACTTCCAAGTTTCGGCCAACTAAGATATAATCTGAGTTTGATGCACTGAAGTTAATTTTGACTTTATACAGTCTATATAGTGTTAAAATCTTCTTTGGGTATGTGTATTTGAGCGAAGCGGTGAAGATTTAGGTGTATCCCGTTCAGTAGGTAAGTATAAGATATCCACAAATGTTGGCTAAAAGCTTAAATAGAACATTATAAAATACAATAATACGTTATGAAATGAAACATAACTGAAGAAGTTTAGATAAACACATAGCCGATTACTTACTATTTTTATGAAAAGTACCAAACAAAAGTAAAGAAACTAACCAGCTACAATATATCAACTACTTACATTCTTTGGTGAAGCACTAAAACTTTCAATTGCATGTAACTTGACACATCCAATTACTAAGCTTTGAATACTGGACTACATTTTAAAACCGTTGATATCTTCATTGGCAAAGAAAAGAACAAAATCCAATAAAACCCAAAATAACTGAAGCTACAGGAACATCGGATACGTAACTACCAAAACAAATACATCTCTATATTCAGACTTGCTTACATAGTTCTTCATATATGAAAATATTCTAAACAATAAAATTACCCCAAATATAATTAAATAAAACATTTCCAAAATAGCCCTTCGAGACAATCTACCATTACCATTCCAATCGAACCCACATACTACAAGAACATTGTAACTCAAAAGAGACGATTTAAACCAAAGATTATATTCAATGCATCGCAGTGCAACAATGGCTTTCCGAAATGCAGAAGTCAGTGTCAATAATATTCTTGTTTAAGTATAATAAATACGTTCCTATAT
>NC_068989.1:61729583-61730079 GCF_001194135.2 Octopus bimaculoides
ACAAAGACATAATTAAAATTTGCAAAAGTTAGAATGAAATATTATAAATAATTAAATAAAGGACAGAAGAATATCATTCATATGTACATATATCTATATATATATATAAATAACATAGATACACTGGACACACATACACACAAATGCATATACACATATATTATACTCATATGTGCATACCTGTATGAATATACATATATAAAAACTACGAGCAATATTCATATATTCACATAATACTAATCGGAATAAAGATAATACACCTAAAAATACACCTACAAAAGTAATTTGGTTTACCCTTCTCCTTTTTCCTTAACGTAAAAACTAACATAGTTAAAAGATTCCTGTTTCTGCTCGACAAACATTTTCCAGAAAATCACAGGTACAAGTGTGTGTGTATGTATATATATGTTGGTATGCATGAATATATACTTATATATGTATATATATATATTGTAATATTGTGTGTATATATATATATATATATATATATATATAT
>NC_068989.1:61730230-61732253 GCF_001194135.2 Octopus bimaculoides
CGTATTCTTTCTGTTGAAGAGCGTAGCTCGAAACGTCAAAGACTTTCCGTATTCCCGAGCGTCATACTAATACATCCTTTTGTTATTTACACCACCTGTCCTCGTCTGTTGTTGTTTTTTCGTATATTCTCCTATATATGTATATATATATATATATATATATATACTATATATTATAGGTTACATGTATTATATACATACATATATACATATGGGTGTGAATATATAAATATACATAGATATATATACATATATAGATACACACATATATATATATATGCATACGTATATGTACAAGAAACAGGCGCTTAGTGAAATTATCATATAGTTGCTATCCTGATATGAAAAGCCTCATTACACGGAAACAACACCAAAAATACAAACCCAGGTGTAACTCTTGTAACTCAGGAACCTGTCACTTGAAAGGGGATGCATGATTATATCCGTCATATATAAGAGGCAGAGGTTACATCAACACAAGATGATAATACAACAGATTTAAAGAGCTATACTGGACAATCTGAAGGCCAATTGAAATATCGTAACTCTAGCCACATATTTTCCTTCCGTCAGACGGAGGAAAGTAAAGCGAGTAAGTTGGCCAGCCATGCATGAGATTTGGAGTTGAAAACCACACCGCATACGATAAAGTAGAAAATAGTCGAAACATCCACACCATATGTTAGTGGATCAAAAGATTGTAAGCTATGCGTAGCTGAGGAACTCAGATCCTTTTGAGATCTAAGAACTCCAAAACAGATGAATTCTGGATCCGAAATTTTCAGCGCTTGTAAGTATATGGATAAGTTCCTGTTGAGGAGTTGGAAAGTGCCACCCTCTTCTGATAGACAAACTATACCACAGACTTTTCAGCCTCATATTTTACGATCTATGGGTAAATAATTCTAATTGTATCATTTTGCTTCTTCTTGTTTTCTGTTCCGTTTTTCAGTTTTTCAATCTTCCAACGATTTATATCTAATTTTTTTCTCGCTTTTACTCACAGTTTTTCTCATCATATCGTCCCATTATGCCATGTTGGATGATTGTACTGGGACACCAGACGTGTTAAATATACAGTCTGATATGCTCTCAGCATATGAAAATAATAGTAGCACATAAAAACATATCTTAATGATATTTACCTCTCACCAGAAGTAGAACTTTTGTTGATCTTACCATTATGGAACAGTACACTAGAGATACGCATACATACATACATACATACATACATACATACATACATACATACATACATACATTCACACATGTATATATAATCTGTATTAAATTACGTGAAGAAAATGGAGAGCTGTTGGCTGATATTTATTCATTAATAAATCGATAATCATTTATTAACCGATAAATACTAATAACTCTCCGTTTTCTTAATTTAATACGGATTATATACTCAATATATACCTATTGATTTAGGGAAATTTTATTTCCCCAAAACATAAGGCAGTGAACCAATGTTTTCGTGGATGTAATCATCCCTTTAAGAGGTTGATATATCTTCTAATCAACTTATAAATATATATATATATATATTCGACTCTTTCTCTCACTTATTCGTTTACCTCCTCACACTATTCTATCCTATTACTCTATCACTCACTCTCCCTCACGCCTCCTGCCTTGCTGACGTGGCTTCCAGGTGAATATCGGCCATCTTTCATCCTTTTAACTTGTGTGTTTCTTTCTTTCTCTCCGTTGTGGCTAAAACAAGGAAGACGTGTTCTTGTCTGTTTCCTGTACAAACCTAATTTACGCGTTTGCCGCCACAACCTTGTTTAGGCTTAGCAGCCCTTCCTGTTTGTTTTCACTGTTTGTGTTACCAATTTTGACCCTCCGCAAAATCTGAAAATCTACTTAATTTGCTTTGCGCTAGCAACTGTTTTATGAAAAGCGTATCTTGTTGTTAAATGCTCGAAAATCAGCCAGCAACTGATGAAGGGTCATTATTTATGTTGTTTGTCATGTTTTCCTTTTGTGTTTTTCTTTGTTCGAAAAAATAGTCAAT
>NC_068989.1:61732272-61734772 GCF_001194135.2 Octopus bimaculoides
GTATTTTTGTTGTACACGGACCTGGATGTTTAACATCACTTTGAAGGATTCTTGTCCTGACTTCTCTTATGTGTATATATATATATATATATATATATATATATATATTATGCATTTCTACCCTAAAGCTTGAACATGTTGGAGCATCGCCATTGTAATCCCCTTTTCAATGGCCATTCTTTTGCGATTGCCTTTTGTTGAAAGTGGGAGTTTGCAATAGCTACCCTCTTATAAGTTTCTTGCCGTAACATAGAGTCATATGGGACCTTTGACAGCAGGAGATCAAGTTGTTTCTTCAGAATATCTACTTCTAATCCATGTAAATTTCACAGATGCTTTGACAATGTATTAAATAGCTTTGGGGCCCTTCAAACGGCACATGCTGAAGGGCCCCACAGAATATCTGGAATTTTTATATATATAGATGCCTAATATATTTCAGGAGATATATATACAGTCATTGTAAGAACCGTACTGTTAACAATTATATCTCATTCCGATACATTTCTACTATCATGTATACATATAAAACTCTATGCGCCGTTGTAAGAGAGTAGTTATGTATATAGATACGTGAATAAATATTTATGCCTGTAGTTGTATAAAAAGACATGCATCAAAAGAGGGAGGGAAGTTGAGACAGATAAAAGACATATAATCCTATATTCACACGCGCACTCACAAAGAGGAAAATAAAGACATGTCAGCATATATTCATACGCGCAAGCACAAAGAGAAAACGACCTTAGCAAATTTGTGGAAAATTAATTCAAAAATGAATATATTATGAAAATACTGAAGCGTAACAAACAACCGCCGAACCAGAGCTAAGAAAACAGTACAGAAATTGACAAATATATTTTAAGCAAAAAGCGAATAAACAACGCGCAAAAGAAAGATATTAGAAGTAGGTTCCTTACAGCTCTTTGACCAAATAAACATAAACACTTGAAAACAATAAAAGACACATATATTCTCAATAACAGAGACGACCAATGAAAGCATAGGTAAAAGTAAACATAAAATTAGGAAATGAAACCGGAGAAAACATGAACAATATCAAAATATAACATAACAAAACCATGGTGGAAACTACAGTTTGAAATTAGTGACCGAAGGAGAGCCAATAAAAAAACAGCATAATATTAAAACAGTCGAAATCACTCATAAAATATTATAACAAGTAAATGGAGCACACAACTAGCATAAATATTAAAAAAGAATATGAATGCCGTAAAAAAAACAAAACAAAAAAAACAGTATTCGCCTGAAAACCACGCAACCTTTAAATTCAACTCACTTCTAGAGATAGCATGCAGTAGACTATTTATCATATATATTTTATCAATATTTGAAAAGATAGAAAAATATTGATTGTTTATTTCCCTTTCTGTGTGTACACGCACACACACACACACACACACACACACACACACACACACTCCTACGCACATATATACACACAAACACACACACACACAGATACATATAAGCACATATTAATTGGAGGTAAATAAGCAGTATAAGGATAGCCATTTCCTTTGCATTTTATGTGATGCATGTGACTTGATTATATGTCGTATGGAAACAGTTTACGTAATTGTATATTATATCTGTTATTTCTGCATGTAAATTGTTAGTTAATTAGTAAGCAGGTACTCTAAGTTAAATGTTATAATGTGAAAGGTTAGTTTCTCCTAAGAAGTCTCATATATATTATATATTCAGCTTCTCAATTATCAGTGTAACGGTAACTATAGGGACAAATAACACCGCCCACGATCTATAATTTCTCAAACAAAGAAATTTAATTACAAGCTCACTATATAGTTGCATAGAGTTTCATTGCATTAAGAAGTTATATGTACTTTAATAAAGTATCTACTTGCGATCTTCGAAAAATTTCCAGAAGTGAGCATCATCGATACTATATTTAATGTTTAGATATTCGTATCCCGGGGACATTACAAAAAGCAACTTGGCGATTTCTTATCTGGAGCGAGGAAACGTAACACGAATGTAACTTCTAAGATCAGGTAAGGTTGTCAACGACTGGAAAGGCTGATTACGGATTTGAAATTCTTCGATTTTAACAGAAATCGCGAGAAAATACTGGAGGAAGGTGAAATAAGAATAAAATTCTAATTAAGAATGGTAATACAATGCAACGGTTCTTTCATTTCAAAACGCTCTGGAATAATGCTGTTCCCCTACGCATATACATACACATATACAATACAGACACACACAAATATACACTCACGTATACCCAACCATACACACACATACATATATATAAATTATATGTTAATATTTGTATGCAGAAAATGTAGCCTACAATAAGTGAATATTTAAAATTTCAAATATACTTACAACATGCATTGAAATGGATTACAATTCGTTGAATGAAAATATGTTTGTAGCTACATTATATTCATTTAAGACTTTACTTTCCAAAGACTCATTTAAACTTCATTAAAGCATTTGTGCGGCATTATTA
>NC_068989.1:61736295-61739839 GCF_001194135.2 Octopus bimaculoides
ATATATATATATATATATATATATATATATATATATATATAGAGAGAGAGAGAGAGAGAGAGATGTTATTGGGGCACCTATCTATTTCATGTATATATTTGTGTGTATATATAAGTTCAAATATTTATAGACATGAATTGCGTCACACACGCACAGAAACATATATATGCGAGTGTCTGTGACTGTAAGCGAAAGTGTGGGCGTGCATGTGCTTGTTTGGGAGAAAGATTGTGTATATATGTGAATGTGTAACGTAATATTTATTTCATTTTGATTCCACTTGAATGCCTAATTCCAACAATTGTGTGGCACGTCTTTTAATGCTCAAAGCAAATATACATGATAGAAGAATTTTATAAAGATTTGTCTCAACTTATTCCTGCCAATACACCCGAATAACTCGCACATGCATAAAACTATAACATAACACGTACGACGTCACCATCAAGGTGTCGGATGCCTCCGTAGAGGAGATGGTCGGCACCATCCTAGAGGAATATGAGTCGGTTGTAGGAGCAAAATCATCGCCGACAAATCGGTGTGTTTGTGGTTGGGCTCCTGGAGGGGGAGGGCGATACCATCGGACGGCGTCGTCGGTCTCTGGACCGACGGACCAATTAAAGTACGCGGGATGTCCTTTGATTCCGAACTCCAGGTTGATAAGAACTGGGACGAGGCGGTGAACAGGGTAGCCAGTCATACCTAGAAATGGGCTGAGATGAAGCGGTCTCTGAAATGTCAGGCAGAGGTGGCGAATGCTTACATCACCTCCGTTATCATTTATCGCTTGACCGTCGTGCCTTGTCCCGGTTACTGCTTGACCAGAAGTTGGAGCGTTTCTTATTTAAATTCTTTTGGAAAGGACGCGTTTCAATGATCAGGTGATCAGTTTGTTGCCAAAACTCTGAGTGGCGAATTAGATATATCGTGGCTCTTAATGCGCAGACGCGCAGTTAGGTTACGCCACCTGTCACTAATTTCAAACGGTGTGTGTATCTGGGCTCCGTTTGTGAGACTCGTCTGTCCGCAGCTCGTCTTCTTGCCGGAATTGTGTGAAGAAAAGACCATGATTGGGTGCCTGGGAGCTATAATGCCGTCAGGCGCTCACGGCCCTCTACCAGTCGTGAGATGGGATCGGTGGATTAGTGGCGGTGAAGTGCAACGACGTTCTCGGGAAGACTCTGGCCACCGACGAGAACGAACTGGCTATTCTGTTACGGAGGACTTTCCGGCCGGGAATTATCATGGATAATTTCCAGATGTCGTTTGCCTGGTAGTACTACCGGAGGGTGATACCGGTTCGAGGTAAAATCTATAGACAGGGATATGCTGTCAGACGGGTTTGTCCGAAGTGTGCGCAGAGAGACGAAAGTGTTCTGCACGTCCTCGTTCAGTGTCTGGGAATTACTGACTTATGGGGTTATGTCGAACAGCTGCTGTCAAATGTGTGGCAGATCCGTCTATCGGCCAAGTCTCTAGTGATGATAATACCGCCGCCCCTCTTCAACTGGGAAGGCAAGACAGCTTTTGTTTGCCCGGTGGCTGTGGCGAAGATGTTGTTTGGTGGACAAGGCTGAAAGGCAAGAGGGCAGAAACTTTCCTCTTTGATATGGTAGAGTTCTCATTGACTTCTTCAAACTTCACTTGAAAAGGAAGCTGAGAGTGGAGAGGGAAATGCTGTCCTCGAGAAAGTTTACTGAAAGTTGGGTAAAAGTTGCGAAAATGGCAAGAATAGATGGTTCCTCTCTAAGTGTAGACGTGTGAGTCGGAGAGAAGCAATTGGAGAGGGCACTTGCTCCTAGTGTTTCAGGGAAATCTCAGTCAGTAGAGGCCTTCCTGTATCAACCTCACCGCCACTGTTTTTTAAAGCATGTGTATGCTACACATATGTCCCTTCTGTTTCAGTCTATATCATGTATACTTACTTTCTTTCTTTCCTTTTTTTAACGTTTCATTATATGTAAACACCGACACTTCATGTCTGTTTTTGTATTGTCCCCCTTATCCTTCTCCCTTGTGGCACATAAATGGAATCATCATCATCATCACCATCATCATCATCATCATCATCATCATCATCATCATCATCATCATCATCATCTTCATCATAACCATTATTATTATTATTATTATTATTATTATTATTATTATTATTATTATTATTATTATTATTATTATCATTACTATTATTATCATCATCATTATCTTTTTTTCCGTGCGGTATCGGAAAAATGTATATTTCGAGCGGTGGCAACATCTTCGGATTTTCTCACAATGCTTGCTTAATAGGTTTTCTTTGCTCAACAGGATACACAAGGCTTCTTCAAAGCATAGGTCACATGCCTCAGATGATATATCATACAGGTGTAATTTTTTATTATTATTGAGCATTCCTATCCATTTTTTCCCCTTCTTTTCATCTCCATATTAGGTCCGCTAGTGATATTACATGTCACCGGATTATCTTTCGGAATGAGGAGATATGGTTCTAATAATGGACATTGAATTGGTTTTCGGAGGCTTCTATTTATGCATATTTATTTTGTCCTATTGTGATTGTGTATTTGTAGACAACTAAAACTCATAATGCAAGGAAACTGTTACATACTCAGATATCTGCAAGCCTGGAGAACCACGTTCACAAAAACAATTGTAGGGATTGCAACTAAATCGCCAACCGTACGCATTCTTGTTGACTGCAGCTTATTCAGTTATATTGATGTATGTGTGAATGTGAGTGTGAGAACATATGCATGCATCTCTGTTATTTACAAAAACAAACACATATATGAACGTGCATGCGCATGACCATGTTTGTGTGCGTGTGTGTGTGTGTGTGTGTGTGTGTGTGTGTGTGTGTGTGTGTGTGTGTGTTTGTGTGTGTGTGTGTGCGCGTGGGTGGGTCTGTGTGTGCCTAATTCATTGCAGAATTTTGCATATGTATACGAGTTTTTGTCTTCATCTTATTGAAAATTTTCTTAATATATTTTTGATCTTATTTTCATTCTGCTCTTTATAAAAGATCAACAACCAACAGGTATTTTAGGCACTAAAAAAGCATTCTCCCAATACAGAGATAGCACCCAATATCATTCATGGCAACCCTCAGCAGTTTGCAATTCTTTGAAATAACCATCACAAATATTGAAACAATCACAGTATGCCGCATTTATCCGAACCAAATATTTTAAAATCACTTTTAAACGTTTCTTTTCTTAGCTCTTACGATATCTATGAAGGAAACAGTACCAGTTACAGATAGAATGCTAAAGCTGTTAACAAATGGAATCCAGAAAGCAACATGATTTCATACATATATTTAGAAAGAAATAGAGAAATATTTACCAATATAATCATTAACGTGTACACATACATAATTGAACAAATATATGAAAATAATGCTGATGTGTATCATATATGTATATATAACATATTTAAAGGATAAAACCATTAAAATTAATGAAATTATCAGGTTTATATATATATGTGTGTATATGCATATATATATATGTATGTGTGTATATATATATATATATATATATAT
>NC_068989.1:61740077-61741005 GCF_001194135.2 Octopus bimaculoides
ATATATATATATATATATATATATATATATATATATATATATATATATATATATATACATACATACATACATACATACATACATATATACATTTATATATGCGAATTTGCGGATGTATGCGCCCGTGTGTAATAAACAAAGGTATTTAGCAATTTTATTGTAAAAAATAAAAATAATAAAAACATGTAGGCGATATGATTACTCCAACTATGGCCACCACAGGACATTTAAACAGTCAAACTATATCCAATATTCAGTATGCGACACATAACGCTGCAAGAGATATTAGGAGCACTTACTGACGAAGATGTCGCGAAGGCAGTTTTGGGCAACTGAAAGAACAACATGCAAATATGGCAATCACAGTTTTCATGCAAGAAAGATGCAAATGTTTATTATTCATATTTCTTTATGCTGGTTTCAGTACATCTTTCATTATTACTCTTTCTATAT
The DNA here is from genome assembly GCF_001194135.2 of Octopus bimaculoides. NCBI lineage: Eukaryota > Metazoa > Mollusca > Cephalopoda > Octopoda > Octopodidae > Octopus > Octopus bimaculoides. The sequence continues at coordinate 61,740,531 of NC_068989.1, forward strand.
ATGAGTATTGAAATATTTTTGGATGGTCATTTTTCTACTAAGAAACATACGCGTTGGTTCTAATTTATGTTTATCAATATTAGTCAACTCAGTAAACAGTTAGCTAATGAGGCAATCACTTGCATAGTTAGTCTTTCAAAAAACCAGTCAATCGCATGGTTTAGCTTAGCTCCGCGCTCAAATCAATGAGGTGTGCTTGTATGGTGGTGAGTAGGCTAGGAGCAATAGTTTATTTTTCTGTTATGAGTTGTGACTCTGTTATGAGTTGTGCAATTTATGTGATCCTGTGCTTGTGCTACACTTTTTCATTTATATTTCACAAATCATAATATATTTCATGTTACTATTGTCCATACTCTCTATAGTGTCATATGTCTCAAGAGATTAAGGACTTTCTCCCCAAAATATGTTTACATACATACATGCATACATGTATACATATATATATATATATATATATATATATATATATATA
>NC_068989.1:61741469-61743089 GCF_001194135.2 Octopus bimaculoides
ATATCCATTTCCACACACCTGATTGCGACTCATCTAAACAGTGGTGCCAAGCTGGAAGTAGAAGCAATGTGTATGTTTCTTAGTAGCAAAATGACCGTCCCAAGATACACCAGCATGTATCTCGACGTTAGTGTTCGCATGAAAACAAATACAAACAATTTCATATGTAAATATATGCATACATACACACATACATACATACATAAATATATAACAGTCGATCAACAATGAGAGTAAAGATATTATTATATTAAAATCCACAAGTCTTGTTAAATACTGCTACCCATGGTCTTCTTCGCAAAATATTTCGTCATTCTGCTACATTTCAAGTCGATAAAAGCAATATAGTTTGTGAGCTGCGTTCGAATCATTTGTTGTCTGAAGAGGAACGTTCATATTGAAAAAGACAGAAAGAAACACGGAGGAAAACACAGGTGGTACAACTAAACATACGACAAATATTACGTATATCAAATTCCGTAAACTAGATTGGAATAGTTTAAGATGTGTACGCTTATCTATGAATAATTTCCACAAAGATGTACACTTTCAAATTGAAGGCATAAAGAGAAAATGTCGTTCATGGAATTTATAGTCATTGGAGGCTCTAAGTGTTATAAAAGGTACGGTTTTTCGAGTTAACGTATCGGACATCTATTTGACACGTTACTATAAGCTTCAACCTTGGAAAGAATTTACTATTTGATGTCGTAATTAGTGTTTCCGTCTTTAAGTTTCCAGATTAATGCCGAGAGGGTTGTTGTACGTCTCTTCTCGCGATGCGCAAAGATTGTTGTATCTGGATATAAATTTACTTTCACTGGTCCAATATAACCTTTGATCTATGTTCGACCGTTACCATAGATTGCTGAAGCCCGTTCTCATAAACAACGAAGGTTATATCGCATGACTGCCCAAAAGGACATTTAGATTTATAACTGTATGTGAATTCAGTGTATGTTTGAGACGTCAGTTGTTTATTAATATATGTCTTTACATCAGAGAAACGGGGAACAAAGTAATTACAATGATGTATCTATTAAATATCTTTCTGTAGCTGATAGGAAAGTGAGTATGTAGTAGACGCAAGAAATTGTACCTACATTTCTCCTAACATTTAGGGAGTAAGGAGATGCGAACCATAAAACTATGGGACCTATTCTTATGACCAGACGATTGATGAGGTGGAATGTTGTAAAAGAATTTATCAGTAAAGCGGTTGACCTGTAGATCCTTATCATAATATGGGAAACCCTTTACAAATAATTTCTAGAAGGAAAAAAATTCTAGAAGGAAAAAAGGAAAATAAAAGACAAGTAACACTAAGAAGGAGACATTCATTCCACTGAAAGATCATAAAACTTTCACTACAGAGCAAAATGCAGACTAATGAACCTGGCTTAAACTGAACTAAGTTTAATAAGAAAAAAAAAAAATTAGAAATACTAAAGATAAAATTAAGGATTCTTTGAACCTGTTGCTATGGAGAAATCCTGGTTAGCTGTATTTCTCCAGACTTATGGTTTTCATAATAATAATAATAATAATAATAATAATAATAATAATAATAATAATAATAATAATAATAATAATAATAATAATAATAATAATAATAATAAT
>NC_068989.1:61743118-61745328 GCF_001194135.2 Octopus bimaculoides
TATATATATATATATATATATTTATATATATATATATACATGACTGTATATATACATGTGTATGTATTTGTGTGTGAAGGCACGCGTCTTAGATGTTCAACTCACGATCTTAAGGTCATGATTTCGATTTCTGGCAGAGCGTTGTGTCCTTTAACAGGCATAGCCTTTTCACATTCTCTGCCACGCTGAAACTCTCCGAGATCTACGTTTAAAACATGCGTTTCAATTGCGTGCTCAGTCACCTTGTACACTCATTTCACGGGAGGGATGTTCGCTGATCGGATCAACTGGAAAACTGGTCGTCGTAACAGTGCCACCTCATATACGTACACCTATATAATTTCATTCTATAGCTGTTGTGTGTTGGGACAATCTTATATACAAGAACAAGCAAACAAACAATAGAGTAGTACTGGATTAAGTTGTATGTGCATGTATTTTATAACGGTTTCACCCAGCTCTGTTTGATTTAAAGTTCCATAATCGTTCAGACACATCTATCTCATTATATGTTTGAAGGAGGAGTGGAGGGTGTCTAAAAATTGAAGATGGCCATGCATGTTCTCAGATATTAATGCTGTACAATTTTCCACCTGTTGTGGCAGGTTATTGACAGTAAGCTCGCACCACTATGATGGTAGCCACCGACGATAATGGTTAGGGACATAAATTTCGTGATATCGTATGTTGCACATGCTAGGTTGAACTGTTGGCCCGAGACCATTCAACCCTCGCACAGAATAGATTTTTAATAATATTGGCGTTAGCAGTCTTTAGAAGGGAGTAGCCATGTTGATGATATTTGGTTACGACTTGGTTTGCATGACCATCATGTCTATGCTGCAGTCTGTACGGTGGCAGTGTTTAAATACGCTTATTTTGTGTGGGACTGATATGCCTAGGATGGCATTCTCGTGATGTCGGTAGTTATAATGTGTAATGTCATTAACAAACGTAGACTTATGGTAACCATATTATAGTTCCTTCTTATTAATGGATAATATGTGTTAGTAGAGTATGTGTAGCTTGACAGCATTAAAACCACCAGATTTGAGCTGAGCAAATACAAGGACATGTTTTTATACCAAAAATGAGAAAATTCTTTGATAATTCACGTACGAAAGAAAGAGATCATATTTTTACCACTCTGTGCTACGAGATGCAGTCATTTAAGAACGATTTAGTCATGCTTTAAAAGAAATAAATATACATAAAAATAAATTAAATTACATTCATCGCTTATGACATCAGATTCGTAAGTTCACGTACTTTTCTTAGAAATTTCTCGCGCTGCTGGTAGCTGTTTTTCTTCCGATGGATGATGGGCAGCAGTCATGAAAGTTTTAACAGTGCAGCTGCCTTTTGTTCCTCACAACGAATGTTAGTATTAAGGTGTGTCTATTAATATGATTTCAGAAATCTTAACGCGAGTTGTCGCAGGAGACGTATCAAATCAATTTCACTAATAGGAGTAGCAGCTTGTGTTGTAGTTGTGGTAATAGTAAAGGTCATAGAAATTGTAGTAGTCGTAGTTGTAATGAGAGTAGTTTGATCGTTTAAATCTGATGTAAAGTGGCCATACTCACATAATATAACAACTCATTTTAGTGAAGATGTGATTTTTTTTGAAGTAACAACTGGTATTGACACTTGGGTCTACTACAAACCTACTTATGCGCTAGCTAGAAATTACGGTGTATCAAAAAAAAAATCACTAAAAAATGAGAATTTAATCTTTAAATGTATAATAGAAAATTGGAAAAGATGTCTACTATTGATACTGCGGCCATTGAATCCAATCATAGTATTGAAGGAGAGGAAGAGCGAATCTAGTTAAATCCTTGAAGCTGCAATTTCGCCACCATTTCTAAAACCCCACTTCTGTTGCTACTGCTTCTACTACTACTACTACTACTACTACTACTACTACTACTACTACTACTACTACTACTACTACTACTACTACTACTACGGTGATGTCGACAAGTGAGACTAGTTCCAGCGCTTCTACTACGGACATTACCATTGCTGCTACACCTAATAGCGACTCTTTTGTACCACTATTCCCAGTAAAGAACATAAGACTACCCTCGTTACTAAAGGTGGCACAACTAATACCCATCAGCCATCAAAGAATATCAACAACCAGCAACGAGTTAATTTTGTATGAAAAACAAAATTGATTAACGTATTTCAAAGTATTTTATCTA
>NC_068989.1:61746026-61749962 GCF_001194135.2 Octopus bimaculoides
TATATATATATATATATATATATATATATATATTCTTCACTGTGTAGTACTTGACTACTGAACTATTGAAGTCTATTTTCGTAGTTTCAAATTCAATAAATCATATGACTTTTGTAATTAATTCATGAACAATTTAAAATATGACGTATTTTGTGTGTCGTATACGCAATTTTCTTCCATCAGTAAGACATGAATGTATGGCTTCTCTACTGTCCGTGATTGATATATTTTTTCTGTGTGCATGCATACGTGAATTTGTATATTTGTACGCGTGCTTCTGTGTATGCTGATGGCAAAAAATATTTCAAGACAACGCATTTGAACATTAGTTTCAATGTAATTCTCTCACTGTTTACTATAAATCATAAATGTTATTTATATAAGTTAGAGAAGAGGAAATGTGTGATTGTTAGTCTTTAAATGTAAAGTTGGCAGAATCTTCAGAAGTCAAAACAAATATTAGAGAGTAAACGAACGATTAAACTGTAAAAGATATAGAAGCATTATTAGTTATGATAAATTTAGTATAGTAAATATGATAAATAAGTCTAAAATTAATAATATACATACACTATACAAATGTAGAAATAAGCTTTTATGAACATTACATACACATGTTGACACGCACTCGTAATAAATTATATACAATTATATATACATGTATTTATCCAGTCATACACACAAACGCACACACACATGTGCAGTTTAAAGGCGGTGAGCTGGCAGAAACATTAGCACGCCGGGCGAAATGCTTAGCGGTATTTCGTCTGCCGTTACGTTCTGAGTTCAAATTCCGCCGAGGTCGACTTTGCCTTTCATCCTTTCGGGGTCGATTAAATAAGTATCAGTTACGCACTGGGGTCGGTATAATCGACTTAATCCGTTTGTCTGTCCTTGTTTGCCCTCTGTGTGTGTAGCCCCTTGTGGGTAGTAAAGAAATAATACATGTGCAGTTTGTATTAAACATTCTAAAGTTTATCTCTACAAATTTTCTATAGAGAGGTAGCACTGCAAATGCGACGTTTCGTATACGGATATGTTTCTGAAAGCAGAGGGATCGAAGATGGAAAAAAAATAGGTAATGGGTTTATATATCCATATTTCAAATAGTTATTTCTCTTTCATCAGCACGACTTCCAACCCATCAACTTTTGTTCAACGCATTGATTAGATAACCATTGCTCATGTTCCTCCGATCTTGTATACGGAACTTTGTAAATTCTTGTGTTAGCTCTAAATTCTATTGAAAATCTGTAGAGATAATCTTGAAAATAAAAATATCGCACTGCTAAAACAAAGTATGACACAATATTGACTAGTAAACTTATCGCATAACTGGTAGTATATTACGGTTGCAAGATGAAATACTTGCAAGCAATGAACTATTTATACCTTATGCGTTTTCGTCTCATATCCTCCCTCTATTTCTCTCTCTCCCTCTTTCCCTCTATATCTGTCTGTCTTATACACCTCCCACACACACATACACCCCCCACCACCACACACACACGCATATATACATCTGTGTGTGTGTGTGTGTGTTTGTGTGTGTTTGTGTTTGTAAGTATATTTGTGTGTTTGTAAGTGTATTTGTAAGTGTGTCTACGCGTATATTTCCAAAAGAATGATAATGTTTATAAATCTGAAGGCCATTGCCTAACACTATATATATGTGTTTATAATATACTTTATAAAAACCTTCTAATCAGAATATATGTAGTTATTATCGATTAACCCCAGGAGCTCTCTGGGAAATCCCCATGAATCAAAGAGTTACCAAACCTAGATTTCTGCTTTCTTTAAAGACATAATTTATCTAGAAGGAAATTATTCTACGATTCCTTCAGATAATAAATTAGATTTCGGTTTGTAATAAATTTGTCGCAATTCAAACGGAAATACGATGACAGAAATAACTAGTTAGTGGTGCGAATTTAAAGAACAAATATACTTATATATGAAATACCATACTGTATTAAGGTTTGATATATTAAAATTATCTCTATCTCTAGAGGATGTATCATGATTAACAAATGGCGACTATATTTTACCCCTTCCACCGAAAATAAAAACCATATGTACGCGCATGTATTCTCATATACAAAGCGTACAATGTCACAAATTGCTTTATCTATTTCTTTCTCTGTAAGTGTAATGACGTGTGCATGCAAGCACTTGTGAGATTCGGTTAGTCACGGTATCTATACATTTAGTCAGTCCGGAAGCTTTTTCCTATACGCATAAATTCAAAGTAGTTTAATGTTGACAAAATTTATTTCAAATACACGACAGATCTTCAGCAATATTTTATCTGTTGATTGTCATGATCTGCACGATAAAAAAATTAATCTGTATTATAATTCCCATCTTCCGTTTAAGGAAAATAATACGCGCGACACTGTTTCTGATTCTACAGCTTTGAGCAATTGATTGTCCTTTGATATAGAATAATTTTCGTTAAGCTGTGGATGAAAGAATTGATATATTTATATAAATAAATTCCTTTATATTAATTCTTTTACATTAATGACGTCACAAATTTCATTATCTTACTGTATTGTTAGATGAGTGTGCACAGTGTTATATGAGTTTCCATTATATTACATATTGAAATATCTATTACTCATAGGGCGGCGAGCTGGCAGAATCGTTAGCATACCGGGCAAAATGTCTATCGGTATTTCGGCTACCATACGTTCTGAGTTCAAATTCCGCCAATGTCGACTTTGCTTTTTATTCTTTCTGGGTCGATTAAATAAGTGCCAGTCACTCACTGGGGTCGATGTAATCAACTTAATCCCTTTGTTTCTCCCCTCTATGTTTTGCCCCCTGCGGACAATAAAGAAATAACTATTTATTACTCGTAAAGAATAAAAAGTTTTGAATGGTACAACAATGCACTATAATACAAAAATAGACTAAATACTTGTAATTTAGTTATCTATAGTCCGATGATATTTCGGAATACAATTCCTTCTTCAGATATTCTTAGATGGAGTCTCTGCTATAAACAGTTTACTAACGGCTTTTCCCCCTTTTTTCCCGGAAGTGTCTCAGTAGTGGTCTCAGGAAGCTCCTTCCGGAATTCCTCATGAGAAGTGCGTGAGGTCGGCTATGTCTCAATCTCGTGTGTGTTGGTATATCTGTAGAGCTGCTTCTATGTTATGTGTTATACGTGCAGCTTCTCTTTTTGTGTTGTTATAAACAATACATAAGCATGTTATTAAGAATGAACCTACACACGTCCAAATGTAGCTAAATAATATATTGATTACCAATCTCCAGCTTGTAGTTAATTTGGTGTCCTAGTCTGTGTATGAGTAATGCTTCCTTAATTCTTAACTTACCCAAATTTCTTACATTGTCCTCAATTGTGACTGTTATGCTTTTGTCAGTGTTCCGGCACCTGTCTAGATGTTTTCTGAAGGAAAATAGACTAGAACCCCCAAATTAACAACAGGCTGGAGATTGGTAATCGATATATTATTTAGCTACATCTGGACGTGTATAGGTTCATTCTTAATAACATTTTCATGTATTGCTTATAAAAAAATAAAAACAGCAGCTGTACGTATAACACATAACTTAGAAGCAGCTCTACAGATATACCAACACACACGAGATTGAGACATAGCCGACCTCACGCACTTCTCATGAGGAAATCCGGAAGGAGCTTTGTGAGACCACTACTGAGACACTTCCGGAAAGAAAGAAAAGCCGTTAGTAAACCGTTTATAGCAGAGACTCCATCTAAGAAGATCTGAAGAAGGAATGTCATCGGAATATCATCGGACTATAGATAACTAAATTACAACAAGTATATAGTCCCCTTTTGTAGTATAGTGCATTGTTGTACCATTCGAAACATTTTATTCTTTACATACAATACTCTCTTATTTATTACTCATTAGTATGCCTCTATGTATGTGTAGAGAA
>NC_068989.1:61749972-61750434 GCF_001194135.2 Octopus bimaculoides
ATCGGACTATAGATAACTAAATTACAACAAGTATATAGTCCCCTTTTGTATTATAGTGCATTGTTGTACCATTCGAAACATTTTATTCTTTACATACAGTACTCTCTTATTTATTACTCATTAGTATGCCTCTATGTATGTGTAGAGAATACAAATTATAAATTTATACGTTGCTTTCAATACTAGTTTACAACACAATTTTGGTAATTCTGTCTTACTTTTATTTCATGTCACGATATATATCTAGGTGCATTTAAAATTTATATGCATCTAAAAAATAAATTGAGAATATAATACTATACATACATGCATACATACATACATATAGACATATAGACAAACTTGCATATAGACATATAGGCATAGATGCATACATACGTATATTTATGAGTAAGCAAGTGCGACAATTACACACACACACACGCACATACACACACACACACATATATATATATATATATA
>NC_068989.1:61751595-61753138 GCF_001194135.2 Octopus bimaculoides
GTGTGCGTACATGTGTACTGATACTTTTGACCATATATTCAGAGATAACATTGCTATAATTTACTGATACTTTTGACCATATATTCAGAGATAACATTGCTATAATTTAGAACATTATGATATATTACATAATTATTGAAAACAGGTTATTTCATGAGTTCATTGAACAATAGGTTTTACTTCTAACATGAATGCAAGAAAGAATCGTTTCATGAAATATATATGCATTAATTATTATGTCAGTGATGTAATGAGATCAATATACAATTCCATATTACTGCATTTATGTATTCATACACCCATGCACACACACACATTATATGTACAATATACACAAGATCAGACATATATATATATATATATATATATATATATATAGACAGATAGATAGATAGATAGATAGATAGATAGATAGATAGATAGATAGATAGATAGATAAATAGATAGATATATACAGAGAGAGAGAGAGAAAGAGAGAGAGAGAGAGAAAGAGTTAATGCCCCAGCCAAAGAAAAAACGAAGAAAGTAAACAAAAAAATAAAACAACAATGCGAGGACGCGGTACATGTAATGTATTAAAAGACGCTCAGGGAAGGAAAGAAAGGGTGTTTTACGTTTAGGGCAAGGCTTTTCTTCGGAAACGGGAGAGAGGAAAGTCCAAGAGAAAAAGACATACTCGCATACGTTCACATAACAGTCAATCATATGCACATACAGCAGTCCGTCATACGCAATAGAAACTGTAGTAATAAAATAGCCAACTGTTTCAGTCTAATATAAATGCAACGTTGGAATGTAATTCACTGCGATATTCGTCAACAGATAAAAACTCGCGGTGCTTAAAAGTACTTTACATATCGTAGGGAAAAGAAAATCGTCACGGCACTGACCAGTGAGAACGTCAGATTAATTTCGGCTTCGTTGGACCTTATTAATGGTCTGAACTTACCGACAGCCACGACTGTTGGTGAGTCTCGTCACCTTTGAAATATAGGAAAGAGTGAGTAAAACATCCATTGGCATTGCGAATAGACACCGGCTGAAGATAAACTTATATATTGAACTGTATCTCGCGTTGTCACTAGGTGCAGCCGGAACCTTTTCATCTTGTTCCGGTATGTATTGCCTTTGAAAACACATAACCTCTATGAGTGATGCAACTCTTGACGAATGACGTGGTAAACTACCATTCAACGATGTATTTACATAAATTATGACACGTTATACTCTCCCTCGCTATGTGCATACACACATTCACACAAACACACACACCCAAAAACACGCACACACACACACAAAAACACGCACACACACACACACACATATGAAGAAAGGTTTTTCTTAAAGAAAATATATTAATGATACAAAACAAAATATAAAAAAAAAACTGAAAACGCAAGCCTTCTCAATGTAAAAGGGATTTTGCTTACACATGAAAAGTGCTTCTTTTTACATTTGTAACATGTATTTCCAACAATTAAAACAATAGTTAATGTCAAATTCAAATGTATCTTCCTGAAAATATAGTGGCATGTCAATAAAT
>NC_068989.1:61753501-61755008 GCF_001194135.2 Octopus bimaculoides
TATGTATATATTTGCATATGTGTTTGCGTGTTTGTACGTAGATACGTAAATGTATATTGATATACTGCTTGTACAAAAATGACACACGGTGTTTGTATATTGAATATAATGTGCAAGCATAGGGTTTACATTTATCGTAGTTAAATTTACGATCATCTGCTTTCCTGATATCGCACGTTAAGAGAAAAATCAAACAAATTATAAGTAATAACATATAAATAGTTTTTGACAAAAGTGAAAAGCAGTGAAACGTAGAGATTGACAGATCTGGAATAAAGCAAATATGAATGAAAAGAGAAAAATGCGATCAGTGAAGAATTTACTGTTTACAAGGTTTGCCTATCTAATTTTATGGAAATGAGAACAGGCTTGTTGGTCTCTAACAAGCCACTCGAGCTGCGTTATTCCTATACACGCACATATGCACACACACGCTCTCTTTCTAACAAACACACACGCACGCACAAATACACATATGTATATATGCGTGTATGCGTGGGTGTATTTATGTACGCGTGTATGCGTGTATGCGTGTATGCGTGTATGTATGTATGATTGTAGGCAGGTAGGTATAAACATACAGGATACATAAACATAGAAGATGATGTGCTATGTACATGACAGCTTATTGTGATTGTTGCTATTACTGTTGATATCAATGTTAACGATGCCCCTTCTACATGATCCAGCAGTGGGTGACGCAGTGTGTATTATGAAGAGTACATTAATATGGAAAAATCTTCAGAATCATGATGTTCAATTGGTTCATATCCTTTACGAAATTTTCAGGTTTTGTTTTCTTTCTATTTCAACATTCTGTCTGATGAAGTGGTGTTTGATAGATCTGGTCGAACACAGTTTATGAGATATGGCTTGTGATTTGCATTTATTTATCTATTTTAATTTTTTGTTTCTCAATCGTTGAAACCACCGTGACGGACATGAAGTAAACGAAACACAAACATCATGCTTTCTGGAATTTTATGATACAAGACATATACCTCGCCACTCCATATATATATTTTTGAATTCTATATTTGGATCTTATTTTATTTATGTTTTTTTTTTTAACCGTGATATCTTGTGTCATTTCTATCTTATATCCTATATGTATCAGGAAATTTTAGAAGATTTAGGTGGTTTGCGAATTTGAAGGTTGGCGTTTTTATTTCTATATTTATCATCTATCATTTGTTTTACACCTCCTATGTAATCTTTATTTATAACTTTATATGTATTGTTATATATATATTTTTATATTTCTTCTATATTTTATGTATGTGTGGTCTTATTTTTTATACCCTTAAAAAATATTTACGTCTGTAGACGCCTGATTTATGTTGATGAGAATAAATATATATGATTCAACTACATTGATTGAATATCTTCATTTATGCGTACTGGAATCTGTATGACTGCCTATGATTTACGTTTTCAATTTCCTCTAATCCGTATTTTTTCTCTATGAGCACTCCGTAAATAGCCCATACTTTCTAAAACATAGTTA
>NC_068989.1:61755449-61757952 GCF_001194135.2 Octopus bimaculoides
ATCTGACAGCCATGATTGGGTTCTCCTGCTTTTGTGGCATGGTGCAGAGTCCTGTTGCAGAAATAGGGTCTTCCAGCAGTCACCTTCTTGACTCAGGGCTGCACTACCACCTCCAGGCATTTAATGTAAGCCTTTGTTTGTGTCTGAGGCTGTGTAGGACGATGAATGGAGGCATAACGTCGCCATCACTAGTGATAACTCTAAATTTTATGATGTTGACTGGATGTTTGATTTTTATCACTCTCGGTACATGTTTTGGGGACACAGCAAGCCAACTGTTGTTCTGTGTGTTCACTATCTGATCCTGGCAGGACATTTTCTCGTCTAAGAAAAACCAAAGCATGTTCGGTTGGAGGAGATGTTTGAGTTTGCTCAAATGCTTCGTAGCGCAGTCTTTTCTCTTGCCCTTGATGGGTTGGGATAAAAATTGGCCCTTTCTCATCTTGCATGAGGAATACCGAATGTCTTCATGTACTGTTTGATTGATTTGGAAGGATCGTTGTCAGTCATGGTCTGGATCTCACCAACTAATTAAAGAGTTACTTTCTTATCAGAATGGTCAGAGTGAGTTTTCCAAGCTACCGTGCCTTCACATTCTAACTCTTTCCGAATCCTCTGCGCTGTCCACATATTGACATCCCAAAGACTCTGAAATATTTGTATTCCGGCGCGAATGCCAAGCAGTACATCATGTCGTTTCCAAATTTCTGACAGAGTAAATCGCGTCGTCATTCTGTTTTTTCTCACAGACGGTGCCAAACTGACCCTGCTATACTGTATAGTCGACAAAATCAAGAACAAACTGCGCGAAATTAAAAGTATAATATGGCAACAATTTACCCATCGCACCATGTCTATGTATATGCACCTGTGTGTCTCTCTATATGTGTGCTTACTGGGACATTATAATTAACCTATATTTCGATTATTTTCATCGAAATCACTTTTCGTCCAATAAATTGTAAAATGCATTACATTGTTGAGTCTTTTGGGATACCGAACATGATTTTACTTATTATATTTGTCATAATTATTCATTTTAAACAACCTGTAAGTATAATTAAAATTCTTACATTTATCAGTTTCAATTGTCATATGTTAATAACAACAAACATTTAATTATGCTAGCATAAAAATATATCTTATCACATCTCACTGTACTTTATGCATTTATTCAACTTATGAACAATCTCTCAATTTGTTTGTCCGCTCGCGAAAGAAGATTTTGTAAAAAATAATGCATTTAGAATATTTTTGTATGAAAAGTAGTGTCAACTAGGAATTGCTTTATGTATGTTCAAAGTTCTTCGAATGTTATTGTATAACTTTTTACTCTGCTGCCCGATGCTGCAAATAGCTGAATCACAGCAGAGAAACAAACAAAAATCCTGTAATAAAATTAGTGGTTTAGCATATATTTCAGACGATTAACAAATACATCACCGCAGGAGTAATCCCACAACCTAGACATTTGCAATCTCTAAGCAAATAGATGGTGTCGTTCGCGAAACAAAATAGAAACAAGTCAATTAAATAACTTGAAAACTACAATATTTACAATGATAAGAGAAAGAGTGTGTTGGAATATACATAAAACAGTTGTTAACGCTTAGTTTGCTCACCTCGTCCTCTTCATTTTCTGGAGGACTTCCTGGACCGGTTTTGGTAAAGTAGTTAACGCCCGCGTATTCGATTAGAGCCGAGAGATTGTAAACAAGGCACATATTGAGAAATATATCAAGGGCTGTGGCATAGGGAACTCTTGGAAGTCCTTCGCGTACAGTCATACCAATTGCTGCTAGACTTAAAATTGTGGTTACTCCTACAATGGAAGAGAAAGAACAAAATTATATATAGTACAGATGTATTTTTAATCATATAGTCAGAGAAATCAGTAGCTGACATTGAATGCGCGGAGTTTAAGAAATTAGAAGACTGAAATCGAATAATCAACAATTGATGATCCTATATTCTACTGAATCTGTGAAGTTCCGTTCTCTGTTTAATTGTTATTACACAAATATCTGGTGCCAAATGACATTCCTTCTAATATCTGGTGCCAAATTATGTTCCTTCGACTATCCGTATAGATGAGTAATAAGGCATTTGCTCAATAATCCTGAATTTTGCATGTTTAATCAAATTGAGTGGCGCATTGAGCAAATGACAAATGTCATTACATATTATAATTGACACCAGTCGTGTTGGTGAAATTAGTGCAGCAATAGCCATTGCACCTATGACTCGTTTGATGAATATTATATTAAAAGTAGGCATGTTCAGATAATTAGGTCATAATTCAATGACTATATACATGAAACTTTTGTGTAATACCTCTTATCTGAATGATGCTTGCGCAAAAAAAAAATCTCATTATTTGACAATTTAAAATTACCCTTAGTTTAGCACGAACCATTGATTAAAGAGGGAATACACGCAGAGGTAAATATACGTGTATGTATGCATATAGTATATATGTATATATATATATATATATATATAT
>NC_068989.1:61757962-61760077 GCF_001194135.2 Octopus bimaculoides
CTGTATGTATATTAATATATATATATAATATACGTAATATGTATATGTCTCTTTCTTCATCTCTCTCTCTCTCTCTGTCTCTCTCTCTCTCTATATATATATATATATAGACATATATACGCATGAAGAAAAATGGGAACCAACTAGAGAAGAGTCTGAAAAATTATATCATGTATTTCACGATATCATCATGGTTTTTTTCCCTACTTAATGTAATTTTAGAGAATGCCTAATTTCTCAAATGATACAAACGAGATGGAGACTTTCTGATTTACAAATAATGGGAACATAACGTTAGTATTTCGGATGAAATCAATGAAAAGTGCCTTATTTTCTCATGCAGGAGAAACTCTACTAACAGATAATATACCTTTAAATATTATTGTAATATTCATTCAATGTGTTTCGGCCTCGGATGATGTTATACCCCACATTACTAATTAGGATATCATAAGCATATTTCTTATTAAATCTGTTGTATTCTGAATAATAGAAATATTTGAACATATATTGGTAGCTTGAGATGCTGTAATTTTAAAATATATGCTGTGATAGGCGAGATAACATTCCCATTAAATTCGCTCCTAAACAAAGTAGATTATTTCTATGTATTTATAACAGACACAGTAATATGCACAACTTTATGAAATGGAAAGAGACGAGTTAGAATTACCTGTTCTCTATTATAAAGCAAAGTAATAAACAATCTTTACTAATATCAAGTGATTATAAAATTAATGATAATTACCAGAGAAATAAAAGCAAAACCAGTTTCAATAATGCATATTCAGAAGTATTTCGAAATTTTCCTTTGCACTAACAGCTAATTTCCACTAAAGAAAACTTAGAATGAACATGAGTCCTCGAAATTTTCATTTCTTATACGTAATGTTATTATATATGCTCAATCTTCGCCTTTCTCATAAAATTAGAAAAAGAAAAAACAAAACACTTTCAGTATGAAATTTAATAAAGAAAACAGAGCGACAACTCCGGGCTTTTGAATGATTGAAATAAAATCGAGAAAAAGTAAGTAGCTATTTCGCATACATGAATTTTTTTTATAGATTTTACTGAATTATACATCTTAATATATTTTTTTCAATCTTTTCATGTGACAGGAAGCAAGAATAGAATAAATGTGAAAAGATTGTCTGCTGAAATTCTATGTGGCTAATTTGGATGGAATATATATTCGGGGACGAACTATTTTACTTCACGTTTAGCTTTTCAGTTGCAAATGATGTATAAGATTATCACAATAGACAGGATTTGCATATTTCAATACATGAATACATGTTACTAACGTTACTCACTTGCCTTTAACAATTTATCTGTTTTCTATTACCACACATTTTCTATTCCCGCACACACATACACTCGCACAATCACATATACATACACACATGTGTGTGTGTATATATATATGAAAGCACACTTATGCAAAGATACAATGAGAAATATATTAGAGAGATATACATATACAAACAAACAAATATAAGCGATGGAATGCTAAGTGTGCGTTTGTATAGATGGAAAAATCTTGCAAATAGTAAGTGAAACGAACAGACATGTTTCCAGATGCAGATAGGGTGGCCTGATTACAAAATTCAAGAGAAAGAATTTCTAGTTTCGTTTGAATAGGATGACACAACGAGGAATGACTGGATTTAAATATTGGGGTGGTGCATAATTATTGCGGATTTTTTTCAACAAATTTCATTCAACAAAATGCAATAACAGCACATAACAAAAACACCTTTAAATGATTATTCCAGAGCATATTCACCATCTACTTCAATTACTGATTTCCATTTGCTTGGTAGGCGGCCATACCGTCATTTAAAGATGTTTTTGTTAAATATTGTTATTATTTTTGTTGAATAAAATTTGTTGAAAGAAGCCGCAATAATTATGCACCAACCCAATAGTTGTTAAAAAATGGCTGCCTACATTTGATACACTTCGTCTGTGCGGATATCTGTCGTATGCAGATACCAAACACACACGCACGCACACACGCACGCACACGCACACACACACACTCACACACACACACACACACAAACACACGCATACATACACTCACACACACACACACTCACACACACACAC
>NC_068989.1:61760096-61762612 GCF_001194135.2 Octopus bimaculoides
TATATATATATATATATATATATATATATATATATATATATATGTGTGTGTGTGTGTGTGTGTGTGTGTGTGTGTGTGTCCACGTATGCATGCATATATGTGTGTATAAACATATACAAAGTGATATTCCAGGACTAAATGTGTAGTCACCAACAGAGAGCAGCACAAGGAAGCGTGCGTAGTGAGAGCTTCGAGTGCCATTGCTGTGAAATATGTATTTTTGTGATCAAGTGTATGTTGTAGTCTGCCATGTTGTCATAGACAGGAAGTTAAAAGAAAGAGTCAACGTTTAAATGTTGCGTCAAACTTGGAAAGGCTGTCTGCAATTGAAATATTGACCATACTTCGGTAAGCTTACAATGACGAGGCAATGGGTCTCTCTCTCTCTCTCTCTCTCTCTCTCTCTCTCTCTCTCTCTCACACACACACACACACACGCACACACACACATTTATACATGCATATGCAATAGCTGTGTATTTCTTATACTATTATGTTGCAGCGAATAGCATGTATGTATCTACGAAAAATAAGGATATGAAAGTATATTTACGTATTTGTACGTAAGTAGTAAGCATCAAACAATGAGTGGATTTTGAATATCATTTGAGGGAGTTTAATGTAGGAGAGATTCTCGTACAATGTGATGAGTATTCGTAAATTTTCGCGGTATCGTCTCGATTATGATCATTCCATTTGTTTGAAAGGGATTTCAGCGTGAAAATCTCGAATTGTGTGATACGCATAAAGGCTCTCGAATATGAAGAAATATGTATATTATGTATGCCTTGTGAGAGTTGGGTGAACTAACCACCGACGCTGCATTCTTTAAAATTCATCTCTACTGACCGTATCAAATGCCTTTGTTAGATCGATGAACGAAGAGTAAAGGACTTTCTATATTGCTTCCAGTTTTACTCCTGCATCGTTATAGATAGAGAGATAGATAAATTGACAAACAGATAGATAGATTGATTGATTGATTGTTAGATACATATATAGATATATAGCCAGAGAAATAGATAGACAGATAGATAGATAGGTAGACAGATAGATAGATAGGTAGACAGATAGATAGAAAGATGCATAGAGAAAGAGAGAGAGAGATAGTCATAGTGCAATGAGGAAAATACATTCTTATAATAGTTACTCTTTTGGTAGATAGTAGTGTCAGGCAACGAGACAAAATAGTGTCCAGTAATGTCTTTCTAATTTCATCATCAATAATTACCTCGCAATGAATATATAGACTGCAATTTTATCGAATGACAATTTCATCGTAATGGAGGTAGATCGAGAACCAAACATGATTCAGTTACTTTTTATAGGGTAATTACATCTCATTTTCTCACAATGAAACTAAAATATATCGTGCTTATGCACACACACACACACACGCACACACACACACAGACGCGTGTGTGTGTGCGTGAGTGTGTATTTATATGTGTATATATATATGTATATATATATATATATACATATAAATACACACTCACGCACATTCACACTTGGTATTTGCTCCAAAAACTTCTGATTACTTACACATACATATATGAATATATATTTGCATAGATAAATATACACTGTTTGTGGTATTACATACATACATACATACATACATACATACATAAGCAGAGATGCATAGAAAACGTAAGAGTAAATTACTAAAATTTGCTTTTAGAGATAGAATAAAAGTTGGAATATAATAAAAGCTTAAACATTTGCTGATGGAAGACGACACAATATTATACTGTGAGACTGAAGAAACGTTTTTAAATGGCAAATTAGAAAAAATGCTTTTTAAATAATCCAGTATTTCGAGTGGTTTTTAGTCGCTGACGATGACTTAAATTTTGTGCATAACTTCAAATGTTTTTGCAGAAATACTCAATTTCTACGGTGAATTTTTGTTTTGACTGTCTATGAAATACTTGCTACTTATAAAGGGAATACAAATGTATAATTGGATTTACCTGTTTATTAAATACTCAGGTAAGATATAAAAAAATATGCACGATGTTTCTATCGATTACTAATTTATAGACAATATATAGAATTGCAGTGTAATTTCTTGGCAACGGGAACATTAGGGTATGTTTTGGATGTTCTGCTTGTCAAGTAATAAACACTGTTCGAATATTGTATTTATTCACGTCTTTAGTATTCTGATAAAGCGATACTGTGTTCGGCTCAACTGGCAGAGATTTCGATACAATAAAAACTAATGCTACTCAACCAGGTTCCATATAACTCTTGGAGGTCCATAACATTTTTATTGTTAAGATCTATGTGTAATGAACTAGGCATACGTCTGCAATATACAAAATATGTTAATTCTTTTTTAGGGCTGTGTTGTAAGAAACTCCCAACTGCATTGTTCCAAGTTGAGTTTAACTACGTGACACCTTGGGCAAGTGCCTTCTCCTATGGTCCTGGCTGTCTAAAGCCTTGTAAGTGGATTTGGCAGAGAGAAACTGAAAGTATCCCTCGTATATATATATATATATATATAT
>NC_068989.1:61762696-61764222 GCF_001194135.2 Octopus bimaculoides
GTGTATATATCTGTGTATGTATTTTTGTGTTTGTGTTTGTTCACCCAATGCCGCTTGACAATCGGTATTGGTGTCTTTAGGTCGCCATAACTTTATGATTTGTCGAAAGGTACCGATAGACTAAGTATTAGACTTGGAAAAGATAAATGCTGGAGTTGATTTCTTCGACTAGAACCCTTAAATCTTTTGCCCAGTATGGCCGCTGTCAAATGACTGAAACATGTAATAAATAAAAGATACGAAAAAATCGTAATAATATTTAATTATAAAAATATAGTGTGACTTTGAATGGCTATGAGGGTCCATTCCAGTAAAGTAGGGATCAAATATTACCATAGTTAAAAATGTTTGAGAATCACAGCTCTAAACAATTACTCTTATATTTGTATGCGTATGAAATACCAATACCGTTTTACTCAGTAATGTTAAACAGATACTGATTTTTGGTACAGTCGACTCTTTCAAGCGTCAACAATAGAGTGGATTTCGTAAGCATTTTAGTGAATTAAGGCTAAATAAGGATATAATTTTTACTGATAAATATGTTTGAAAAATGCAAAGTGTTGAAGACAAAATGATCGGTGAAAGTATTTAAATAATATAAATGATTTTAAAATTCACCAATCGGAACATTCACTAATGAACATTTTTCTACAATGATAAAACGTGCAATTAAGATGTAATATGTATGGCACGTTTATCATATCATTTTCTAGAGCGCATTAATAAATGTTTCATACATACGTACGTACATACATACATGCATACATACATACATGCATACATACATACATACATAATTCACTTACACATGTTTACATATATATGTTTTTACATAAGCAAGTATATATGCGTACGGGGGTGAATACATGGGATTGTTCGTCATTATGTCAGGGTCCTTAGACTGGGAATGTATTCATATGTATTTTATATGCTTTTATATTTATAACTTAAATAGGTCAACTTATTGAATATGTTCATACAGAGAACATAATACAGCCGTGCAACATTGATGAGTAAGTAATACACAACGCATAATTCCTTATTTTATAGTGAAAGTGAATAAAAGACACGGAATTGATAAAATCTCATATCTAAACGCTAAATGAATTTTATAGATTGGTATTTTCAGAAGTAGATACGTATTTTCAGCAATTTTTTAAGTGGAAAATTTTAGAAGATTTCATTCTTTAGCGTATTTTATAAATTTTCCTCAATTTTGCACAAATGTTAAATAAAAATATCATTCAAATTGTACTTAGTGTGTCATAATTTAGATATTCAAATATTATCGAAAGAAGTGCACATGAGAATACAATGACTCAAAAATGTTATCATTTAATAAAGGAATTGTAGTAAAATAGAATTGAGTAAATTATACTGATTGAGGAAGGAATACACATTGCAGAAAATCAATGATATACTATCATTAACCGACAATGAAAAAAACATGTACAAGATTGCGATGGCAACTAAAATATATCGTACTTATGCACACACACAAAAACACACACACACACACACAC
>NC_068989.1:61764232-61764955 GCF_001194135.2 Octopus bimaculoides
TATATATATACATATATATATATATACATATATATTTTTGTATGTGTATGCGATTGTATATAACAAGTGGTTGTCTATAATATTGAAATTTATAATGGAATTAGGATATTTGTGCATACATATATTTATACATACATACGTACATACATAGATAGATGCATACGTACACACACAACGAATATATTACGGAAAATATGGATAAGTACTGTTTTTTACTTTGCTAAAAATGTTCTACTATTTGAAAATAATATGTATTCTTGTTTTTATATTATTCATTTGGTTCTTTATAGATTATTTTTAATAGATAATTTATTTAACACTAAATAATTTAGAAGTTATAGTTTCATTTCAACATAATATTAGAACATCGATTTGAATAGTGCTGATATATTTTCGATTATTTTTGATTAATAATAGTTGATTAATAATTAATCTTTATTGTTTATAATATCGTTAAAGATTTAAAAAAAAATTAAAACTTTGTATATATATATATATAAAGTTTAATCTGTTATTCTTAATAATTTTTCTTTCCTAATTTTTTTATTCCTAATTTTTCCATTCATAATTTTTTCATTCATATTTTTATTATTACGTTTGTAGAAATAAATAATCTTGTATTTTTCTATTATTCAATTGATTTTTAATTATAATTAAATAAACGTCTTTAGCTTTAAATAGTATAGCTTTAACTATTACACCGGTTAACTATGTACTAATTTT
>NC_068989.1:61765591-61767326 GCF_001194135.2 Octopus bimaculoides
ATATATGCACAAAATGATGGATGAAAGTATTAAAAAAATATATATATATGTATGTACACAGACACACACACACACACACACACACACACACATATATAGTAAGAAGACAGAAGTGGATTAAAAGATTCCAGGTAACTATTAATGAAGCACTCACTTTTAAACGAATTCGGTTAAATATATCCAATAAACAGACGCCAATACGCATCCATAGTAATTCATCTCGTATGACAAGTAGATCCAAATAGCTCGAGAAATTAAGAGTATTAGACAACAAAAATGCATATATATAGAACATCGCATCTTTAATTGTAGGATTAACCATACAAAGCTAACAATTGTTTCTGTTGTGTTAACGTTTTGTGAACATGCATTTTCCAATGCACTAATTTCTATGATATTTTCTATACCTAAAAATGTTGATGCAACATAAACAATTGTCAGCTTTGAATGGTAAATAATACAATTAAAAACGTGATTTCTCTAGCCATATTCTTGTTATATATAAACATATATATACGTATGTGTGTGTGTGCGGACGCGTGTGTGTGAAAGCGCGTACTGTAATGCATAGTGCTCTCTGCACATAATTGTAAGATCGTGAGTTCGATTCCTGATTGTGTTTTGTGTTCTTTATGAAGACACTTTACTTGCTTCATGTTCCTCCAATTCACTCAGTTGGAAAATGAGTTAAACCTTTACTTCAAAGGCCCAGCCTTGTCACATGCTGGGAAACGCTGAGAAATATGTTAAGGGTATGCATGTTTGTGGAAGAATCCGACATTGCACGTTAATATCACGAGCAGGCTGTTCCGTAGATCAGATGAGCTTGAACACACGTTGTTGTAACCGACGTTGTAACAATTAGGTTATATATATATATGTTAGGGATGAAACCTCTCTCTGCGTACACACTCAATATTTTACACCCCAAAACTTCAAAAAAGTGCCGCCATCTACAACGGTAATCACGCCAGGATAGCCCCTTTCCTGAACGTGAAACCTGAACACGAATAGCACATAATCTCCACACATAGAAGAAAAATTCACCAAATACAAGAACACGACACTCAGAAGAAAAACAAAATATTTCAAAGAAATTCGTCACACAATAATTTCCCCGACAGATACATACAAGGGAAAAAACATTCAAAAGATGTCATTCAAGAATAACGTCCCTTGTTTCATAGATTTATTTACGAGAACTAACGATAATCTCCGCGAACTAAACGAGACAGTGTTTTCCAAAATGAAGGTGAAGAACATTTTCCATGTGATTGGCTTGAAATATTGTTTAGGCACCATAATAATATCCTATTTTTCTCAAAATGAAACCAATAGTAACCTTGATTCGCAAATATTGAAATTATATCCACCAATGAGGTATGAGCACTCATTCTCTTCGGTCGAAATTTACGTATATTTGTGTGTCTCTGTTTACGTGTGTATGTGTTTGTGCTTGTATGAATGTATGTGTGTGGGGGTTTATCTATATCTTCCAAGACGTGCAGCACTTGACGTTCGTGTCTACTAGTTAGTAATAACATAATAAATTACGGCAGTAGATGTTTTAAACGAAATTACCATATCGTTCCAAACAATGCTCTGAGAGATAAACCATCCAACACACACAGACACACAGACACACACGCAGACACACTCACAGATACAAACTCACACAGACACACATATATACACACACTCACGAATACACGGACACAGGGACGCGTAAATACCC
>NC_068989.1:61767336-61769642 GCF_001194135.2 Octopus bimaculoides
ATATATATATATATATATATATATATATAGAGAGAGAGAGAGAGAGAGAGAGAGAGAGAGAAAGGGAGCTAGAAAGAGAGAGAGAGAAAGAGAGAGAGAGACGAAGAGAGAGAATAATAAGATACGGTTAAAAATCTCATAGAATGCTATGCAAAGCTTGTCCACTGTTATTGGCTACCTGATGTCATTATACAGCAGAAATAATGCTGCCACTGAATATATATCACGAATTTTACAATATCCCTATGTGTAAATCACAGAAAATGGAATGAACGACATTCCTTATTTAAAATCGCTACAAATTTTTCGACACAATTTTATCTCTGTAGTAGATTGTTGAGATTTTGTGTAACCATTATCGTCCATCTAAGGTTTAAAATACGCCTTCTCAGGTGATTAGTTATAAGCCCTTCGTTAAATCCTACCATCACTTCCCTGTGAGATAGCAGAGATTTATTTTTAAAGCAGTTTATAGAGAAAGATAAACCCATAGTGAGAGACAAAATACTCTTATAATCAAAATACAAAACATAAATACACACACACACACACACACACACACACACACACACACACACACACATAAATTCTACCTATTTTATCACATTATAATGAAGAAAGTGCTGAACAAAATGAAAAGTAAAACTATGCATTTAAAGATAAAATGATAAAGTGATAAAGACCGACCAATTGAGTACTTATCAACTGTTTCTGAGTTTCTGTGTTACCCTTTGTCGTTGTAAACAATATCCCCAATCGAGTATCCCGATTTCAGCAAGTGAAATGTTATTTAACTCGCATGCACATCATTACAATTTAGCATTAGTTAGGGCCGGATATACTGAGAAAGCAAGATACATATCTTATGAATGTATACAGCAACAATAATAACAGCTCTAATCCATACTTTAGTGGAAGAAATGATAAACACGAAATAGATGCAGGTAGTTATCTCAACACAAGAAAGAGAGAAAATGGCACAATAAATAAAACTAAAGCTTAAAAGAGGGCTAAACTAAAAATCCATTCTAAGTATTACTGGAAATCCTTAGATACTGCCCCACCATAGATTATGCTAGTTATAATAGACCAAATAACATGTATAAAAATACAATATTTGGTTATGTAATCCGATTTTATTGTTACACGTATCATCCAAGTCTGCATTCGATAGGCACGCTTCTAAATCTAATACCACATGATTTTAACAGATATACAATGAAATTATCATTCGTAACATTCATAACTTGGAAATCTTGGAAGACAACATCCATGAACTCAATCATAGGAAGATAAACCGGAGATCACTAACATCACTGGTGGGGGTTGAAATAGAAACAATCCTTTAATCCTTCAAATAAGGATTGCAATGATAAATAAGTAATCAACTCCGTTCAAATAATTCTGACAAAGATAATAATATAGACGATGGGAAGGATAATATGAGTAATGATTAAAATGCTGAAAATAACAATAATTTTATCACTGGAAACAACCACAATGATAGCAATGAACGATATACCAAAATCACTATTAAGAACCATAGAAACAATAAAGCCGTAATTGGAAATAGAAGGAAGGCTGATTGCGACCGAATGAAAGTTAGTCTGCAAAAAGAATTGTAGTTGTAAAGGAGGATATCGTACCCTCTGGAATATGAATGCCGTCGTAAGAACGTAATATAGAAATGTACCGTCATAATCCTAGCAAATGCATTAGTATTATGGGTAGAACTGCCGATGGGTTCCAACGTCGGTATTGGAAACACATTTCAAATCATTAACAAGAAGCATTATACATCACCAGCTGCCCTGGTCTCGAAACTTAAGAAGGAAAAGTTCAAGGCAACATCACTTGGACGATAATAAAATGTGCATATTCGTATAATACCTTCTCAAGTTCTTTCAATCTCTGATTTGAGGATGCGCTAAACTTTATAAACTTGAGAATAAACTTGAGAATAGGTTCGACAAACTAAAGTGTTCATTTTCGCAGTTTTGTAAAATCAATTAATGTTCGAAACTCTATTGATCAAATCTGCATTAACATGTCCCTGTCATATTGCACGTATTTATTTCAGGTCTTTAGACATTGTTAAATGTATGTCGGAATATATATATGTATGCACGCACACACACACACACACACACACACACGAACACGAACACACACACATATCTGGAGAGACACTGCAATAAGAGTGTGAATCACATGCTCCTCGCATGTTGAACAAAATCACAATTTACTGATCTTCCTGTATTTGCTTTTTGCAAAGCCAGGAAATTTTAAAAAACCACTTGTGTATA